>NW_016108285.1:34660-64754 GCF_001604975.1 Cebus imitator
TTTTCCCTCAACACTTGCACAGTCTTTCCATTATAAAAAAGAGTGGTACATTTGTTACAATCACTGAACCTGCATAGATGTATCATTATCACCCAAAGTCCAGTTTACACTAGGGGTCATTCCTGGTTCTATACATTCTATGGTTTTGACAAGTGTATATTATATTGACATGTATCCACCATTATAATATTATAAAATTGTTTCTTTTTCTTCCTTTTTTTTTTAGATAGGGTCTCGCTCTGTTGCCCAGGCTGGAGTGTGGCAGCGTGATCTCGGGTCACTGCAACCTTAACCTCCCAGGCTCAAGTGACCCACCCACCTCAGCCTCTCCAGTAGCTGGGACTACAGGTGCTCACCACTATGCCCAGCTAATTTTTGTGTTTTTTGTAAACATGGGGGTCTTGCTATGTTGCCCAGGCTGGTCTCAACTCCTGAACTCAAGCAATCTGCCTGCCTTGGCCTCCCAAATAGAATAGTTTCAATGCCTCAGAAATCCTCTGTGTTCTGCCTGTTTATCGAGCCCTCCCCACAACCCATATATGTTTGATGATTCCAGAATATATGATTCTGTATAATTCCAGAATATCATCTAGTTGGAATCATACAACGTGTAGCCTTTTCAGATTGGCTTCTTTCACTTAGTAATATGCACTAAAGTTTTCTTCATGTGTTTGTATAGCTTGATAGCTCATTTCTTTTTAGCACTGAATATTTCATTGTCTGGATGTACTATAGTTTATTTACTCATTCACCTACTGAAGGGCTTGGTTGCTTCCAAGTTTTGGCAACTACGAATAAAGCTGTTATAAACATCTGTGTGCAGGTTTTTTTTTGAGACAGTCTCGCTGTTGTCGCCCAGGCTGGAGTGGAATGGCACAATAACGGCTCACTGCAACTTCCACCTCCTGGGTTCAAGTGATTCTCCTGCCTCAGTCTCTCAAGTAGCTGGGATTATAGGCACCTGCCACCATGCCCATCTAATTTTTGTATTTTTAGTAGAGATGGGTTTTCACCATGTTGACTAGGCTGGTCTTGAATTCCTGACATCAGGTGATCTGCCTGCCTCGGCCTGCCAAAGTGCTGGGATTACAGGTGTGAGCCACCATGCCTGGCCCTGTGTGTAGGTTTTTGTGTGGACATAATTTTTACTTCATTTGGGTAAGTACCAAGGAGGGCAATCAATGGATCATATAATAAGAGTATGTTTAGCTTTGTAAGAAATTGCCAAACTGTCTTCCAAAGTGGCCACACTACTTTTCATTCCCACCAGCAATGAATGAGCGTTCCTGTTGCTCCACATCATTGCCAGTATTTGGTGTTGTCAGTGCTCTGGATTTTGGCCATTCTAATCGGGGCATACTAGTATGTATGTCATTTTTGCTTTAATTTACAATTCTCTAATGACATATGATGATGAACACATTTTCATTGGCTTATTTGTCATTATTATTATTTACTTGTTTTTTAGAGGCAGGGTCTTTCTCCCAGGCTAGAGTGTACTGGTACCATCATGGTTCACTGCAACCTCAAACTCCTGGCTTCAGGCGATTCTCCTGCCTCCGCCTCCTGAGTAGCTGGGATTACAGGTGAATGCCACAACACCCAGCTAATTTTTGTATTTTAGTAGAGATGGGGTTTCACCATGTTGGCCAGACTGGTTTCAAACTCCTGGCCTCAGGTGATCCGCCCACCTCGGCCTCCCAAATTGCTGGGATTACAGGAGTGAACCACCGAGCCTGGCCGTCACTGTGCATTTTTATTTGCAATACTGCCAAACTGGAAACAGCTCAGATGTCTTTCAATGATTAAAGAAATTGTGGCACATCATACAATGGTTATTACTCAGTGGATTTTTTCCAGTTGTTTTTACTGTGGTAAAATAGATATAAAGTTAACTGTTTCTAAGTGTGCAGTTCAGTGGTATTGAGTACATTGTATTGCCATCTAACTCTCACCACCATCCATCTATAGATCCCTTTTTATCTTGCAAAATGGAAACTCTATACCTATTAAACAATAACTTCCTACTCTCCCTTTCCTCCAGTCCCTGGCAACCACCATTCTGCTTTCCGTTTCTGTGATTTTGATGACTCTAGTACCTCATATAAATGGAATTATCCAGTATTCATCATTTTATGTCTGGCTTATTTCACTTAGCATAATGTCCTCAAGGTTCATCTATGTTGTATCATGTGTCAGAAATCCCATCCATTCTAAGGCTGCCTGCTATTCCATTGTGTGGATATACCATATTTTGCTTATCCATAAATCAATTGATGAACAACTGGGCTGCTTCCATTTTTTTTTTTTTTGCTTGTGAATAATGCTGCTGTGAATATATGTGTACCAATATCTCTTTCAGACCCTACTTTTTTTTTTAAAAAAAGTAATACTGTTTATTTAACTTCAGAAATATTTCAGCATTCTAAGCATACAAAAAAAAAAAACAAAACATTGTAAACTGCGTGTAAGTACAGAAGGTTCTTGAACTTTCATTGATGCAGTGGCTCTTTGCTGACAATGAAGAGTTCTACAGTTTGTTTTAAAACGAACAGTTTAAAAGCTACCACACTTAACTAACAAAAAACAAAACAAAGCAAAAAAAAAAACCTTCTCATGCCAGCTGATATCCCTTTATCCACAGCTAAGATGGCAGCAGAATGCTATGTCACTATATACAGAAACAAGACAACCTGAAGCTAAATGGATGCCCACTGCAGAGTCAACAGGTCCAGCCTCACAGGGCACGCCCTGAGCTACAGCCCCTCCAAAGGGCATCTTTCCCGCAGCCTCAATGGCAAGCAAGGAGCATCAAGAGTTTGTCTCGGTTGTTTCATTCTTTTTACAAACTATAGATATGTGCAGTTGATAACTCAGGATTTCTAGCCAATAATCATACAGTTAACATCACCTTACAAATTTTAAAAATGCCAGAAACATCTTTAAATGCCTTGTCACACCAACAGCAAAGTGCACAGAGTGAGAAGAACACAAGGGTGCCTTTTCATTTTAAAAATGTTTGGAGCTGGGCGCTGTGGCTCACACCTGTAATCCCAGCACTTTGGGAGGCCAAGGCGGGTGGATCACGAGGTCAAGAGATTGAGACCATCCTGGTCAACATGGTGAAACCCCATCTCTACTAAAAAAACAAAAAATTAGCTGGGCATGGTGGCGCGTGCCTGTAATCCCAGCTACTCAGGAGGCTGAGGCAGGAGGATTCCCTGAAACCAGGAGGCGGAGGTTGAGGGTTTGTGGATTTGATTTTGGGGCAGAATTCTGAACAGAACAGGAAGAAGCCAGATGGTGGCCTTTTGGGGGCATTAGGATCCTTCTTCTTCTTGCCTCCCTTAGCTGGTCCATAATCCTTCATTTCCTGATCATAGCGCACTTTATCCATCTTTGCCATTTCATCAAATTTAGATTTCTCTTTCCCGGACATTGTCTTCCATCTCTCAGAGCATTTCTTGGAAAATTCTGCAAAATTAACAGGGACCTCAGGGTGATTCCTCCTCCTCGTCCTCCCCCTCCTCCTCCTCCTCGTTCTTCTTCTGATGGGGTCTCACTCTGTCACCCAGGCTGGCATGCAATGGCACACTCTCGGCTCACTGCAACCTCTGCCTTGCGGGTTCAAGCAATTCTCCTGCCTCAGCCTCCTGAGTAGCTGGGATTACTGGTGTGCCGTACCACGCCCAGCTAACTTTTGTATTTTTAGTAGAGACAGGGTTTCACCATGTTGGTCAGGCTGGTCTCCAACTCCTGACCTTGTCATCCGCCTGCCTTGGCATCTCAAAGTGCTGGGATTACAGGCTTGAGCCACTGCGTGGGGCCGGGTTTTTCTTCCTATGTTCTTCTCTGCACAGCTGCAAAAAGAAGGCATAAGCAGACATCTTGCCCTTTGGCTTCTTGGGATCGCCTTTAGCCATCGTGACTGTATTGTTCGATAGTCTATAAGACCCTATTTTTATTTCTTTTAAGTATATATCTAGATACGGAATTGCTGGATCATATGGTAATTCTATTTTTATTTATTTTGAGACAGCGTCTTGCTCTGTCACCCAGGCTGGAGTGCAGTGACATAATCACAACTCACTGTGGCCTTGACCACCCAGGCTCAAGCAATCCTCTCACCTCAGCCTCCTGAGTAGCTGGGACTACAGGCACATGCCACCAGATCCAGCTAATTTTTGCATTTTTTGTAGAGATGGGGTTTTGTCATGTTCCCTGACTGGTCTTGAACTCCTGGGCTCAAGCAACCCTCCTGCTTCTGCCTCCTGAAGTGCTGGAATTACAAGCATAAGCCACCACGCTCAGCCTATTTTTACCTTTTTGAGGAATCATTATACTGCTTTCCACAGTGTCTGTACCATTTTACATTCTCACCAATGGTGCACAAGGATTATGATTTCTCCACAACCCTGCCAATGCTTGTAGATTTTTCTTTTTTCTTTTTTTTGCTAGTAGCCATCTTAACTGGTATATGACATAGTATCTTGTTCTTTACCTCATCGTGATTTTTGTTTCCCTAATGATTAGTGATGTTGAGTATCTTTTCAAGTGCTTACTGGCCATTTGTTGATCATTGGAGAAATGTCTACGCAAGTCCTTTGTTGTGATTTTTGAATCCTTTGTCAGATACATGATTTGCAAATATTTTCTCCCATTCTGTGGGTTGTCTCTTTGCTATAGTGTCTTTTGATGCATAAAATGTTTTAATTTTCATAAAGTCCAATTTGTCTATTTTTTCTTTTGTTGCCTGTGCCTTTAGTGTCATATCCAGGAAATCTGTTGCCAAATCCAATGTGGTTAAGCATTTGCTCTATGGTTTCTATGAGTTTTATGCTTTGGGATTTTTAAAATTCTGGGTCTCTTTGAGTTAATTTTTATATATGGCGTTAGAGAAGGGTCCACCTTCATTCTTTTCCATGTGGATATCCAGTTTTCCCAGCATCATTTGTTGGACAGACTGTCCTTCTTCCCCCCATTGAATGGGCTTACCGCCTTGCTAAAAATTATTTGACCATATATGGGAGGGCATATTTTGGAGCTCTCTATTCTATTCCACTGGTTTATATGTCTGCCTATATGCCAGTACCACACTGTCTTGATGACTGAAGGTTGGAAGTAAGTTTTGAAATCAGGAAGTGTGAGTTCTTCAGCTTTATTCTTCCTTTTCAGGATTGTTTTGGCTAATCAAGATCCCTTGAGATTCTATATGAATTTTAGAATGAGTTTCTCTGTTTCTACAAAAAATGTCATTGGGATTTTCATAGGGATTGCATTAAACCTGTAGATTGCTTTGGGTAATATTGACATCTTAACTATATTAAGTAAGGATGATTTTTTATTACTGATTCAATCTCCTCCCTAGTTATAGGTTTATTCAGATTTTATTATCTACTCTGAGTCAGTTTTGTATTTCTATAACTTTGTCCATTTCATCTACATTATCCAATTTGTTGGCTTATATTTGGCTCATGGTACTTTCTTATGATCCTCTTCTACAGAATTCTATTTCCGTAGAATTGAAAGTAACGAGCCATTGCTGTCGGGATCGGCAGCAGAGGCGTGTGTGTGTGTGTGTGTGTGTGTGTGTGTGTGTGTGTGTTTGTGTGTGTGTGTTGGTCAGGGGAATGCCTGAGAGGATAACACCTGATTTAGGAGTGGACAGGGTATGAAGACAAAGAAGTGGTAATGGGAGACCTTGGCTTAAAAAAAAAATCTTTCTCTGATAATACATTTGTGCATTATTTTGTCATTCTCTATAAATTCGATTTTTAAAGATAGAAGCAAATTAAGAGTGATAGATGCTGTGCCAAGGAAAGTCAGGGATCCTAGGTTCGAATCCTGTCTCCGTTCGTAATTCGCTCCGCGACCTCAAACAAAAGTCCTCAGTTTCATCTATAAAAAGCTAGTAACCATCTTCAGTCGCCCGGCCAGGAACAGAGTCAACGGAAATAAGTTTTCATTCAGCGGCACTCACTCCCTCCCAGATAAAAGCTGCGCCCCAATCAGGTACTGCCGCGCCAGGACCGCAGGACATCTCGGGACTTGTGGTCCACCTGGCGGAACTCGCGGTCCCGGCAGGCACCGCGGCGGCGGCCGGGCGACGTGGCGCTGCCGGTTGCGGCTGCGCGGGCGGGTGGAGCAAGATGGCTGTGGAGCTGGGCGTGCGGGTCGTCCGGCCCCGGCCCGGAACCGAGCTAGGTGTAGTGATGCGGTCCCTCCTGCTGTTGCTGTGGCTGGGGACGCGCGGAAGTGCGCTCTACTTTCACATTGGAGAGACGGAGAAGAAGTGCTTTATTGAGGAGATCCCGGACGAGACCATGGTCATAGGTGCGGGGGCGGGGAGGCAGGGGCGAGTTTGGAACGTGACCATGGTCTTGGGGCAGGGGTTGCGAGACACTCAGCTCTCTAATGCTCAGGCGGTCGCAGATGCACTCCTCTGACCTGGGATCGTCCTGTTTCCTTCCAGGAAACTACCGGACGCAGCTGTATGACAAGCAGCGGGAGGAGTACCAGCCGGCCACACCGGGGCTTGGCATGTTTGTGGAAGTGAAGGACCCAGAGGACAAGGTGAGCCGACCCCTTCCCCTCCACCAAGCTATCCTCTAGGCAGGCTCTGGTACTTCCTCTTCTAGTCCCTGCATCTGCTAAAGTGGTAGAGACGGTTGATGTTGTGGGACTGTCCCAGAGTTTCACTGCAGGCCAAATGTGGTAGGCTGCTGCAGTGCTACCTGCTCCTCACTTCTGACTGATGCGTGACCCTGCCAAGTTAGTTACTTTCCCGGAACCATTTTCCTAGTCTGTGAAATGGGTGAATTAATTGTGGTGATAAAAATCAAAAGAGTTTTGTCAACTCTAAAGCTGTGGCATGAAGACTTTAAGATTTCACAAAACATGATACTTTCCCCACAAAATAAGCAGCTTTTAATCTTCACAAATAAGGATATTAAAACGAAAGCCAAAACCCTTCAGCTGTCACCTTCTGTCAAAAACAAACATGGTGGGGTGTGGTGGCTCATACCTGTAATCCCAGCACTTTGGGATGCCGAGGTGGGTTGGATCATTTGAGGCCAGGAGTTCAAGACCAGCCTGGCAAACCTCATCTCTACTAAAGATACAAAAAACATTCACCAGGCATGGTGGTGCACATCTGTAATCCCAGATACTTGGGAGGCTGAGGCACGGTAATCACTTAAATCCAGGAGGTGGAGGCTGCAGTGAGCTGAGCCAGCACCACTGCCCTCCAGTCTGAATGACAGAGTGAGACTCTGTCTCAAAAACAAAAACAAACCCCCAACCCCCCCAAAAAAAAGCAACTCACATCAAGAGTTGAAAGGACATGAGCTATAAAGGAAAGCCCTTCCCAAGAGCAGTCACTTGCCACCCTGATGTCAGACTCTCAGACACTAAACCCCTGCTCCAAAGAGTACTTAGACGAGCATATGGCAACAGCAGCTGAGTAGCTTTGGATCTTGTAGTGTTGTGAGATGCCAAAGGCTGTGCTCATTAACTTTTTTTTAAGCACTGTTTTCTTCCCATCCCTACCATCACACTAACTGAAGCTTCTTCCCTTTCTCCAGGTCATCCTGGCTCGGCAGTATGGCTCTGAGGGCAGGTTCACTTTCACCTCCCATACTCCTGGCGAGCACCAGATCTGTCTTCATTCCAATTCCACTAAGTTCTCCCTCTTTGCTGGAGGCATGCTGGTAAGTGGGCCCATGTGGGACTTGCAGCTTTCAGCCTTCAACCTTTGGTGAGGACTGGGGAAACTGGTGATGTTGTGTGAGTGGAGTATGTCAGATTTTGTGTCTCCTAAGAACGCTGGGTCTCCAGTGGATATCCAGGACAGGGCGGCTGAGCTCTTTGTATATGCCTCACTCAGCACTAGCCCAGGCTTAACACTTGCTTGTGTGCCCACAGCCCCATGGGGCTAGACACTGAAGAGAGCCCAGTCTGTTGGCCAAATGAACAGATGATGGAAAGTGGGGAATGAACTGTCAGTCTTTGGCAGGAAGATGGAGCAGGGCTGCTAGATTTCCTTTATCTCCTTTGTCTGTCCCCAGAGAGTTCACCTGGACATCCAGGTAGGTGAGCATGCCAACGACTATGCAGAAATTGCTGCTAAAGACAAGTTGAGTGAGTTGCAGCTACGAGTGCGACAGCTGGTGGAACAAGTGGAGCAGATCCAGAAAGAGCAGAACTACCAGCGGGTGAGTGATTGGACTGGGAGCGGGGGTCTTCGTCCTAGAAGCTGCCCACTGGCTCAGCCAGGAATTTCACATCAGATGCATTCTGAGACCCCCAAGGGACTTACCTGCACTGGATTGTAGGTGATGGGGCAGGTATTACTAACTCCACCTTGTAATTGAGGATACAGACTCCTAAGAGGCTGTCATTGCCCTAAATCACAGTTACACACAGAATGGCACAGTAGGGCTGTGTTGATACCAACATTTTGGGTGCTGTTTCAGTGGCTCCACATGCTCTCAGGACCAGGGTCTCAAACTCACTGTTGCTGAGGAACGAGAGGGTACCATGAATGAATCTGTGACCTTAAGGACTAGTAGGGCAGTGACCCATCTAAACAAGCACAGCTACTGTTCAGTGTCAGCTGGGGGCCTCCTTGCAGAAATGCCAGTCCTGGATTTACAGATATTCCATTTTTTCAAGAGGAAATAGCCAGGATTCTTATGTGAACATTTTAATTTATTTTTTATTGTTTTCTATTGCTGTTGCATAAATTATCTGAGTTTTAAATGTTGTCAAAATACTGTGCACTATGTGAGCCCAGCAAAACAAACATAAAGGCTGGATCCAGCCCCTAGCCTGCCAGTTTACAGGCTGTGCCCACCATCTTCAAGGAGCAGTCTGGGAAACCCAGGCAGAGGGCTTACAGCAAGTCCATTCCTTCCTGCTCCAGGACAGCTCTGTCTTGTGGGGTAATTCCACAACTACCTTACCTCTCTCCCAGGCACCAGGGCAGGACTAGTTGAGGATTATCCCTGACAGGTGAAGATACAGACTTGGAAAAATGAGTAGGTTGCCTGACATCATCTAGTGAGGGTAAAGATAGTCCCCAGGTAGAGTGACACTTTGCAGGCACTTGGCTAGAACCTGGACAAAGCTGGCTGACCTTGGGCATCCTCTTGGGCTGGGAATCCAGCAGTTCTAGCAGCCCCAGCCAACTCAGGCTCACCTTATATTCCCCCACAGTGGCGAGAGGAACGCTTCCGGCAGACCAGTGAGAGCACCAACCAGCGGGTGCTGTGGTGGTCCATTCTGCAGACCCTCATCCTCGTGGCCATCGGTGTCTGGCAGATGCGGCACCTCAAGAGCTTCTTTGAAGCCAAGAAGCTTGTGTAGCTGTCCCAGGCATCACAAACCATCCTCCCAGGCTGGGGGAGAAAGGACCTCCTGAAACTGACTTCTTCTGGCAGGAGGACTGGTTCCCAGCCATACATGTTCTGGAAGGGAGAGGGGCTGCAGGCACCCACAGGTACAAGCTGAAGGCAGCAGCTTGGCTGGCTAATACTGAGCAAGTGGTGGGGCAAAAGCCTGCCGTCTCCCTCTGGCCTCTGGGCCCTTTGCAGTAATCACCTAGGGGCTGATAAAGCCCCTTCTATTGGCACCTCAGAATTACAGTGTTACTGATCTGGGATGTGAGGCTGCTGTCAGGGGTGGGGTGGGGAGGGAATGGGCAGGCAAGCTAGTCTTCTGTCTTCCTTTGCAAACTTAGGGTTTTGAGCAGGTTGGGGTATGGTGTCTGTCATACCCACCTGCCACCCTGGGAACCTCAGTGTTCTCTCTTTCAGTCTAGATCTGCTGATCCAGGGTGTGTGTGTCAGTTGGGGGTGGGTGGAGGGGTTTGCAGTGTGGGAATGTGGCCCTGTGGTTGACCCCAGCTTCTTCACATGGTTGTACATTCTGGGGCTTAAAGAACTGGGGCCAGACCAAATAGAGTCCTTGGTGCTGGTTGGGGCGGGCCTGCAGAGTCTTAGTTACTGATTTCATTTTCAATAAATTTAGGTTTGTTACATGGGTTTCCCAATTAAAAAAAAAAAAAATGACGTCTTGTCCAGTGCAAGTTACTCAGCCATCAGTGGGCATAACTGCAGGGTGCTTCAGAGAATGTCAGTTCTTCCAAAGAGCAAAGCACTTCACATTGCGAAATGAATTCCCACCAGTCAGCTTAATTTTTTCCTTCTTCTCCAGGCCTTCCCTGCCATGGCAGGGAGTAGTGGGTTTGTTTAAGATCATACAACAAGTAAATTGTGGGGCTGGGGCTCAAATCTGCACCTTTTCCTCTGCCAGCTCCCTGGTGAAGTCCCCTCTTTCTAGAGTCAGTCAGCAGAATTGTCATGGGTGCAGCCAGGAAGTCCCTGGTAAGGAGGTGCATTGAGCAGGGGAGTGCTACAGGACAGCCACCCTGGTCTGGTGGGGACAAGGATGTGGATGGGCTTAACCAACAGCAAGTGATTTCAACCAGGACCCTGAAGGAGAGGAAGGATTCTGCTGGAAGGAAATGGTAGGACAGAGGTGGTTGGAGGAATGGAGGCAAACAGCTGGAATGGAGGTAGATGGGTATTTTGTTTCAGCTGGAGAGGGTGTTGTGAGGAAGCTGGAAAGGAAGGTTGGATTCAAGTTAAAAGAGCCTCAGACCTGCCTGCCTTTCAAGAGGTGCTGCAGGCACCCACAGGCACAAGCTGAAGCCAGCAGCTTGGCTGGCTAACAGCAGGTGGTGGAGCAAATGCTGGCCCCCTCCCTCTAGCCTCTGGGCCCTTTGCAGTAATCACCCAGGGGCTGGTAAAGCCACTGAGAGCCCTGTTGGCACCTCAGTATCACAGTGTTACTTATCAGTGATGTGAGGCTGCTGTTGAGAGTTGCGGGAGGGGAATGGGCAGGCAGTTTTGAGAAGAACCTTCCGACAAGAAACATGAGAAAGGTTACAGCAGTGTGAGAAAGACTGTGAACAAGGAGACAAGTTAGGTGGCTGCTTACCCTACTGGGGGGATGTAATCTGGGCCAATGCTGCCAACGAGTTTTTCTTCACACGAAAAAAAAAATTTTGGCTGAGCACAGTGGTTTATACCTGTAATCCCAGCAATTTGAGATGCCGAGGCAGGTGGATGGCCCGAGGCCAGGAGTTTTGAGACCAGCCAGGACAACATGGTGAAACCTCATCTCTACTAAAAATACAAAAAATTAGCCAGGTGTGGTGGCGCGTGCCTGTAATCTCAGCTACTCTGGAGGCTGAGGTAGGAGAATAGCTTGAACTCGGGAGACAGAGGTTGCAGTGAGCCAAGACAGTGCCACTGCACTCCAGCCTGGGCAACAGTGAGATTCTGTTCCCCCCCCTCAAAAAAAATGGATTTTAAAGAACAGCTTTAAAATTGTGAAGACATTTTCTCTATTATTAACATAATGTATAACTTTATCCAGACTTCCTTAGGTTTTTTTTTTTTTTTTTTTGAGATGGAGTCTTGCTTTGTTGCTAGGCTGGAGTGCAGTGGAGTGATCTCGGCAACCTCTGCCTCCTGGGTTCAAGCGGTTCTCCTGCCTCAGCCTCCTGAGTAGCTGGGACTACAGGTGTGCGCCACCATGCTCAGCTAATTTTGTTTTATATTTTTAGTAGAGACAGGATTTCACCATGTTGGCCAGAATGGTCTTGATTTCCTGACCTTGTGATCTGCCCACCTCGGCCTCCCAAAGTGCTGGGATTAGAAGTGTGAGCCCCTGTGACCAGCCCAGGCTTCCTAACTTTTTACCTACTGTCCTTTTTCTGTTCCAGGATTCCACATCACATTTAATCACTGTGTCTCCTTAGGCTCCTTTTGGCTGTGACAGATTTAGACCTTCCTTGTTTTTGATGATTCCTTGACAGCTTCGAGGAGTATAGGTCAGATACTTTGTAGAATTTCTCAGCTAGGATTTGTCTGATGTTTTTCTCATGATTATTAGGGTTGTGGGTTTTTGAAAAGAGACCACGGGCCGGGCACGGTGGCTCACATCTGTAATTCCAGCACTTCGGGAGGCCAAGGCGGGCAGATCACCTGAGGTCAAGGGTTCAAGATCAGCCTGGCCAATATGGCGAAACCCCGTCTCTAGTAAAAATACAAAAATTAGCCAGTTGTGGTGGCAGGCCCCTGTAATCCCAGCTACTCAGGAGGCTGACGCAGGAGAATTGCTTGACCCCAGGAGGTGGAGGTTGCAGTGGGCCAAGATTGCGCCACTGCACTCCAGCCTGAGCAACAGAGCAAGACTGTGTCAAAAGAGACCACAGAGTTGTTCCATTCTCATCCTGTTATCTTACTTAAACATGGCTTATGGCTGAATATCACATTTAAAAATTAGATAATTTGGATTTTTATGTGAGATCTGATTTCTTGAGACAGTGAATCTGACAATCTGAAGTAGGGCTTCATCCTGATATAGTAACAGCTAACCGGATGGAGTGGTGGCTGTCCTCTTTAGATGGGCTGTGGATTGGCCAAGGTTCTGGTGTAGAGTGCAGTGCCCTGGGGGAGTTAACAGGAAGGGGAATGGGTGGATTATATACTTCCAGGTTTAAGGGGTAAAGGTGTTACTGGGAATTATTCATTTTCCACTCATAGTGAATTTCTCTCTGAAGCAGAGTGATTAAGATAGATTGTGGGGAAACAAAAAACAAAAACTCAAAACCCCTAGATTGTGCAACTAAACGACCTGATTTGCCTCTATTTAAAGTGGGAATAAGTACCTACCAATAAGTACTACACGAGATAACCCTCATGTAATAAGAATTGTTAACAATGGCACATAATAAGAACTTAACGTGTTTGCTATTAGGAAACTTAAAAGTTTACTTGGAAGAGCAGAGGAGGTAAAGTCTAACAACTGCCACTTTCTTTTTCCTGGTAGGAGGCTAGCAGGAGGGATGTGGTGGAGGTGAGGGGGATGGTTACATTCCCACGGTAACGGGGCAGATATGGGAACTCAGTCTCCTATTCCTTTCTTCAGTTCTCAGCTCCACCAAAGTACCCTTTTCCGGGATGACAGCTGTCATTTACGGTGTTGAACTGTATGCCTAGCGCTGTACAAGTGTTTGCACTTTCTCCTTGAATCCCCACAGCTACCATATAGAATAGAAGCCACTGATAATACCCATGTGAGGAAACAGATCCAGAGATGGGGCTTGCCTCAAAACACAGCTGTATGGGCAGAGTCGGGTTTCAAATTCAGTCGACTTGTTTTCAGAGCTCGGCGTTCTTGTCTTCAGAGCTCGGCTCCTAACGCCTGCTTGGGCTGTCTGCTGAACTCAGCGTGGAGCTCTGAGCTTGGATTTGCCCCTCCAAGCTGTGTAGAGAACGCGCCACCTGGGCCGAGCAGGGGATCCCGGAACGCTCCCGTCTCCCTTCCGGAAGAGGACAGAGATGCAGATTCTCCCCGAGCGCTGGTTTGGAAGCCTGGACACTTAGGTCCAGTGCCAGCCCAGTGACTTGTTGGGAGGCCCTAGGCCTCTGGGTTTCAGTTTCTCGGGCTGTCAGCCGGGTCCCGGGGCGGATAGAAAGGAGCTGCTCGGCGCTGGAGGCGCGCCCTCCCTGCTCGCAAGCAGAACCTTGCAGGCGGCGGCTCCGGGAGCTGGCGGTGCGGCCGGAGCAGCGGACCCGGCGGACCGGGGGGCGGGGCGGACAGGCCTGGGCGGGGCGGGAGGCGGAGGCGCCGCGTAGGCCCGGGAGGCCGGGCCGGCAGGGCTGCGAGCCCTTGCCTCATGCGCCGCCGCCTCCCTGCACGATGTTCCCCTCGCGGAGGAAAGCGGCGCAGCTGCCCTGGGAGGACGGCAGGTGAGCGGCTGCGGCCGGCCCGAGCCCGGTCCTCCCGGGCATCGCTCCTTTTCGGGCCGCCAGTAGAATCTGGGAGCCCGAGGCCGTCGCGTCTCCGTGTCTGTGGGTCCCTGTGAGGGCGTGTGGTTCTCTTTGTGGGTCCCTGGCGCTCTGTTCCGGTTTCTATCTGTCCGTGTGGGTCTGTCTCTCCCGCCCTCCGCCACTCCCCGCTCTCTCTCTCTCCGGTTTCCGAGACGGTCGTTCTCCCCCATCCTTCCCCCTCGCCCCTTGAGTCTATTTCTCCATTGACCATTGACCTCCCTTTGCTAGTCTCTCTCATTATGTGTGTCGTTGTGTCTGTGTTTCTCCACCAGCCTCCCTCTATCTGCATGCGGGTCTCTGACTCCGCTGACCTCTCGCCATAGATTTGTGTTTCTCATCTGTCTCTGATCTCTGAGGGCGTTTTTCCATTTCTCTGGTCTCTGCCTCCCTCATCACATCCATATAACCTCCGACCCTACCCTCCCTTCTTAACGCTTCCCCTCCCCCACCCCCACCCCCACCATCCTTCGCAGGCTACCCAGCAGAATCCACCAGACAGAAGCTCCGTTCGCTGCCTGGCTGGTCACTGCCTGGCACGTACCAGACACTCCTCATACACCCATTAGTCCATTTCCTGTGCAGCTGTACTTGCCCTACGCGGAAGATGTGAGCTTGGCCCACACCTTATCTAATGATGTTTTTCACTAAAGCAGAATGGGAGAAGCAATTTGACTGCCTCCATTTGGGGGCACTTGAGATGCTGGAGATATGCCCCTAAAAGTCTTCTTACAGAACACATGACTGGATCTCCTCCCAGTGAATGGCTCCTCATTTCCTTCATGTTTCTTAAGTTTGCCAGGTGCCATGAGATTCTGGAATTTAGTGGGCACAAATTCTTACTTTTGGGGATTTTTCAGACTTGGTGTTGAAAGGACAAGAGAGGGATATAACAGAAAGCATGGATTAGAGTTTGACCTGGACAGGAGTTCTCCTTAATAATGTGAGCAGAGGGCCGGGTGCGGTAGCTCACACCTGTAATCCCAGCACTTTGGGAGGCCAAGGTGAGCGGATCACCTAAGGTCAGGAGATCGAGACCCATCCCGGCCGACATGGTGAAACTCTGTCTCTAAAAAAAAAAAGGGAGGCAGAGACCATTGCATCTTTCTGACTACAGCCTTTCCACTGCTGAGACACTTATCACAATATTGACTCTGCAGCTGTGTGAGGATTAAAGGAGAGCATACATGTAAATACCTTGGCACTGCCTGGCAGAAGAGGAGGTGCCAGTTGTCTTCCAGTTCCCTTTGCAATTTTGAGGCTCTGTAACCAGAGCAGCTGAGGATTCAAACCTTGTGGTACAAAGGTTTGTATGAGACAAGAAAGGAAAGGTAATAGAGGAGCACTTCTGTTTCCTGGTCCCTTTCTGTAACTGTGTTCCCACAGAAATTTACTGGTGTCAATTCTGTGCTTTTGACACAGTGCTGCAATGATCCACGCCACAGATGCAGGCTAGTGCAGCTATTGAGTGTGGGCTCTGGATCCAGCCTGTCTGGGTTTGAATCCGCCTCTTCCTAGCCTTGGTCAATGATTGATGAGTGCTGGGCCTGGGAGCTTCTGGGACTGCAGATCTGGAGTTTGCCACCAGAGGGCACAAGGAGCAGCTCTTCTCAGCGTCCTCTGTCCTGAGGAATTGGGAGTCTGGGTTCAATTGAATTGCTCAGTGGTTTGTGCTCTTAGAGCACAGGATGATGCCCATGGGTACGTGCTCCTCGTAGGAGAGGGGAGCAGGGCCAAGGGAATAGCATGTGTAAGTGCTCAGAGTGCCCAATCCATGCCGTTCCCCAGGGTAATAGTCACTGCTTCTTTTCCTGAAGGTGGGATATCACCCCATATCCATCTCTCCAGTCTCTACCCTGTCCCCAGAAAAAGCCCAGAGGGCAAGGGAGAATCTGTAGAGGTTCCAGCCTTCCCAGGCCACTCTCAGGACTGGGCTGTGCTCTTCTCCAGCCGAAACCACCACCACAGGATAATGGGGGGTAAGTCAGAAGCCCTGGGGCGGGGGTTTCTTACCAGGCCGCCTCTCAGCTGTGTGTGGAACCTGGGACTGGCTTCAAGGCTTCCAGATTGGCAGTTGTTCCTCTAGAAAAAGGGAGAAGTTAGTCTGGCTCTAGCATGTGACTTAAAGCATGCCCAACGGCTTTAACCCTTCCTGTAACTCACTTTGTAAGCTCTCTGCTGCCCGGCCTGTTCTTGCTGTGCTGGGGCCACAGATATGAATATGACATGGCCTGACAAGCAAGGACACAAGGCATTATGAAAAAGCAGGAAGTAAGATGCTGCGGGAATACAAAAGTGGATGCATTATGCAGGCAGGTGGCAGTGCTGGCCATGACATTGGAGTTTGGCCCTGAAGGATCAACAGGGGGCCTCAGGCAGTTAAAGAAGGACATTTCAGGCAGAAGGAGCGGGCTGTGTGAGGGCTGGAACAGGAAGGAATATGACAAGTGGAAAAGCTCTGAGGTGCCCAGGATAAGAACATGGGGCAAAGTTTGGAAGCACCTGGAGTTGGGGCCAGGTGACAGAGGGCTTTGACTGTCAGGCCAAGAGCTTGGCCTTTGTCTTGCAAACAGAGGAGGGGAGGGTCATTCAGAAGATTGAAAAGGGGTCCCAGCAGGGCAAGGAGCAGATGAGTGAGGAAGGATCAGAGGGGGACTTAGGAGACAGAATTTATAAGGCCTGATAGCTAATTGCTGACTTTTACAAGTTGTGGATTCCTTTGCAGATTATTCTGGGGAGAAGGTAGGGGCATAGAGGAAGCTTCCCCCTTGGTGGATTCTTGAGCTCCTCTTTCAGCATACTTATGAACTTCCAGAGGAGGGGCAAAGGAAGCTGGTGAATTCTGTTTCTTTGTATTTGCTAACCAAAAGGGCTGTTTCCTTGCATCACCGCAATGTCTAAGACATTTCATTTGTTTTTCCAACTTTCTGAAATCAGTGCCTGTGCTGTGCCCAGCCCTCATCTTTCTTTCCCTCTCTGTCTCCCATCTTTGATCACATGAGCTCCCTCTTGGACTAAAGGTTTGAGGCTCATTCAGTGAACTACCACTGACATTTGGGCCTTGCATTGCTTTGGGGGCAGGTCGGATCTTCCCAGAGTCAACATTGGTCATTTCACCTGGACTAATGCCAGCACACACCCATGTCTGGGTGGCCTTCCTGATCATTCTGGGAAGTAGGACGGAGTCATGGCTTCTGCTGGGGTGGATTTGTAGGGGAATGGGTTTGGAAGGCAGTGGGCTGCATCTCTAAGGTGGGGCTTCTGTCATTGGCTCAGGACATTAAGCCACTGTCATGGGGAGGAGCACATGCAAGTGACAGGAACCTCCTCATTCTTGCCCTGAGCAGCTCTGATCAGAACTCCATCACAGACAGTAAGAGAGCATCGAGGAGCTAGGGCAGCTCTGTGACCTGGGAATGGTTCAGATGGCTTCCCAGGAGTAGGTGGCATGGATTGGGTGTAAAGAGGTAAGCAGGATTCCAATGCATGGTAGTGGCATGAGCAAAAACATTAAAGTTGCTTTTGCACTAATTCCCAGGGGCTTGGGGTAGACCAGTTATGTGCAGCCTCCTCGTGGGAGGCGAAGGAGGGGGTCTGTCAGAGGGCCCCAGCTCAGCCCAGCCCTGCCTTGCCCCTCTACCCTGTCCCTACTCTTGTCCCAGGTCCCGGCGGCTCTCTGGTGGCCTCCCTCGAAAATGCTCCGTCTTCCACCTCTTCGTGGCCTGTCTCTTACTGGGCTTCTTCTCCCTACTGTGGCTGCAGCTCAGCTGCTCTGGTGACGTGGCCCGGGCAGCCAGGGGACAAGGGCAGGAGACCTCCGGTCCTCCCCGAGCCTGCCCCCCAGAGCCGCCCCCTGAGCACTGGGAAGAAGATGCATCATGGGGCCCCCACCGCCTGGCAGTGCTAGTGCCCTTCCGTGAACGCTTCGAGGAGCTCCTGGTCTTTGTGCCCCACATGCACCGCTTCCTGAGCAGGAAGAAGGTCCAGCACCACATCTACGTGCTCAACCAGGTGGACCACTTCAGGTAGCACCTGCCCCCACCTCCTCCCCTCCCGGCACCCCTTTCCTGGGCTCAGGCTTCTCAGGGCCTGTGAGAGGCCACCTGGGGCTGGGGGCAGGAGGGCGGGGGGTGGCAGGCCCCTCTCATTGAGTGTGACGGGAATCTTTGGAGAGGGCCGTGATCTAACTGCCATTTTGAAGAGCTCACTGTGGCTGCTGTGTGTGGAATCGATTATACCAGGGTAAGAGGAGAAGCATGGAGACCAATTAGGTGGTTACTGCGGTGGTCTGAGATGACAGTGGCTTGATGGTGTGGTGCTGGGGGCGGTGGGTAGAGAGAGGTGCTGTGGAGGAAGCCCAGACAGGACTCCCTGGGGATTGGCTGGGGAATTAGGGAAAGGGAGGGTCAAGGCCACGGCTTTAATGTTGCCCACAACCTGGCATTATCCTAAAATCTCCACCCTTACCAAAAAGTACTCCCTTCCATGACCACAGCCTGGCATCTCACCCTCCAGCCCTTCACCTCCTTTCCCTCCAGTTAATTCCCACCGGAAGATGGATTCTCAGCCCCACCAGCCTGATCTTCCCACCTTTTCAAGTCTCCTTGATCTGGATCCCCAGGTCCCCCCACCTTTTCCCTGCCACCCTCCTTGTCTTTACTTTTTCATACCTAACATGGAGTCCAAGGTCCGCCACTAAAATCCTCCCTGGCATACTCCCTCAAGCCTCTGGCCCCTTGTTGCTGCCGTAATCTCAGCCTGACTTACTCCAGCTGTCTGCTCCACACCTGCGCCTGAGCACTGGAGGGGACTGGAGAGAAAAGATCACACATGAGGCGGCCACACTGCTGCGCCTCTGCCAATGAGTCCCCCCAGGAAGGCCCTCTGCCCTGCTGGGAGCCTCACTTTCTTCTGGTCTGTCCACCGCAGCCTTTAAAACCATCTTTTCTCATTCCTCCCCTGTCCTCACTCTTAGCTGATGACTTTGCTTCCAGCTTCAGAAAACAGAATGAAATGAAGAGAACTTTCCCCGGTTCCCGCCACCTCGACTCACCTCTCAGCCTCTGTGCACAGGGATTCAGGGCCGTCCTAGCTTCTGTCTGGGCTGACTCTCCACCGTCCCTACCCCCTAGTGTTTCCCCCCACCCCCAGTTGGCCCCTTCCTCTCCCTCACGATGAGCACTCCTCTCCTGGAGCATACCCATGAGCATACACACACTGAAGTGGCTCCTCTCTCAAAGGAAAAAGACTCCCTGGATCCCACATCCCAAGGCTGTCCCTCCACTTCTCTGCTTTCTGGCAGACCTCCTTCCCTTTCTCCCCCCTCGTCTCTCTTGAACCCCTTCCGCTTAGACTCCGTGCCCACCATGGTACAGAGCAGCTCTCACTGGGGTCACCAGCCACCTCCGCTCGGTTGGTGCAGAGGCTGTGCTGGGCCCGTATTCCAGGGACCTGTCAGCAGGGTCTTCCTTCATAAACGCTCCTGCTTGGTGCTGGGGCAGCACCCTCTGGTCCTCCTTCTGCACCGGCTGGCCCTCTGTCTCTGTGGGTTCTCCTTGTCTCCCTGAGCTCTCACCATCGGGGCTTCTTGGGGCTCGGTGCTTTGGCAGCCCCCCTTTTGTAACTCCAGGCGTTCCTTGGGGCATCTCATATCATCTCCAGGCATTAAACCCCATCTCTACTCTGATGATTCCCTGGGCTATTCCTGGCCCAGACCGCTCTCCTGAACTCCAGGCTCACCAGCCCAGCCGTCTACACAGTCCCTCCACATGGTGGCCTCAGAGCCACTGCAGGCTTCCATGATCACAGCTGAATTGCTGGTGCCCCGCCCTACTTTAGACCTGCAGTTCTGCCCTCTTCCCCATGGAAATGGAAGCTTTTTGCTTCCCTTGCTCAAGCCCAAAAGCCTCCGAGTCGTCCTCAGCCGCTCGTTCTCTGTCGTATACTGTATCCTGTCAGCAAAATCCATCTAGAATCTGCCTGCTTCTCACTGTCACCACTGTCACCTCCTGAGCTAGGACACCTTCATCTCTCCGTCTCTCACCTAAATTATTGCTGTAGCCTCCCAGCTGGTCTCCCTGCTTTCACCCCTGCTCCAACAGTCTATTCTCAACAGACCAGCTAGGGCGGTCCTGTCCAGACATAAGTCACAGCATGCCCCACCCCTGCTCAGAGCCTGCACAGGGAGTCAGAGCCCCATCCTTCAGTGGCCCTTGGGCTTTGTGCAGTCACTGTGTCATCCCTGACATCGCCTCCACCGCCCTCGCCCCACCCGGCCGCGTACCGTCTCCTCGCCTGCTCTGCTTTCCCGCCGGCACTCACCACCATCGGCCGCGCTTTGTGCTTGTTTGTTTCTCTTTCCTTCTATTGGAATCTCGCTTCCTCGAGAGCAGGCCTGGTTTTTCACTGCTGTACCTCCAGTGCTTTGAATGGTTTCTGGCACGTAGCAGGCGCTCAGTAAATATTTGTGCGATGAGTGGAGGGGACAGCCCCATAGGCTGAATGAAGTCAGTGCTGGGCCAGAGAGCAGCATAGGCACCACGGGGGCCCCGGGGTGGGTGCTGAGCCCCCGGCAGTGAGCCCATGCGCCACCCCTGCCCAGCCTCGGCCGCCCTGCACAGGTTCAACCGAGCAGCGCTCATCAACGTGGGCTTCCTGGAAAGCAGCAACAGCACGGACTACATTGCTATGCACGACGTTGACCTGCTCCCTCTCAACGAGGAGCTGGACTATGGCTTCCCTGAGGCTGGGCCCTTCCACGTGGCCTCCCCGGAGCTCCACCCTCTCTACCACTACAAGACCTATGTTGGCGGCATCCTGCTGCTGTCCAAGCAGCACTACCAGCTGGTGAGGCCCGGACAGCCCCCTCTGCTCAGGCTGCAGATGGTGGGCAGGACGGGGCAGTACCTCTGGGGCCCAACAGATGGAGCCCTGCCCCAGCCTGGCAGGGAAACCCGGGAGCAGCCACAGTGCGAGGAGCAGGCGAGCCAGTCAGCCACAGCTGCAGAACCCCTGGAAGCTGGCTTCAGAAACCTGGGGAGTTAGTGGCCCTCAGCATTGAAGAGTGTGGGGGGCGGTTCAGGTGCAGCTTGCCCACGTCCTGGACAGTGTCACTGGGGCCCTGTTTCTCTGTCCATCTCTCAGCTCTGCCTTCCCTGCAGTGGGTTTATTTGCAAGGTGGTAGTTGTCACTGCAGCTGGTATCCTAGATGGGTATCCAGGCCCCAGTCTGGTGGGAGACGGGGGCCCTTTCTCGTAGCTCAGGCAGGAGTCCGGTTCTGAGCCGCACTGGCTCATGATTGGCAGGCTTGAGTACTGAACCCGCCTGAGCCAATGACTGGCCGGTACAACTCATTGTCCTCGCGGATGGGCGGGCAGGAAGAACCTGGTAGCTCAGGCTGGGTCTCCTCCTCTCCAGGCCATGGCAGAAGCCTCCTTTATGGAAATGAAAGCCCTGAGCCAGGTGCAAGAATGGCTGGCTGTCATGGAGCCCAGCTGCCCCTCTCACACACACAGGAAGAGATGAGGGCAGGGTCACCAGAAGAAAGGGGAGTGAGGGAGGCAGAAATCAAGTAGGAACTGGCGCTTCTGCCCATCGACAGTTCCCCAAAGAGATCCCCTCTGCCCAGTGAGACATTTTTGAGAAGGTGAGCGTCTCACACAGGTTCAAGACCCCATGAGAACAGGAAAGGGACTGGATGTGCTGCCTTCCACAGCCCCTAGCACTGCAGAGGTGGAGGGGCCTGTAAGCACCTGGTGCTTATTCAGAGCAGCCGGGGAGGAGGGCACTCCTGAGCAGTAGGAGACCAAAGGACCCCCGGGGAGGATGGGCCGAGTGACGCTGCTTATCTCTGTGTCAGTGCAACGGGATGTCCAACCGCTTCTGGGGCTGGGGCCGCGAGGACGATGAGTTCTACCGGCGCATTAAAGGAGCCGGGCTCCAGGTGAGGCTCCCCGGGGCCCTGCTGCCACCTCAGCCGTGGTGGCTGCCCAGAGATTCTCTTCTGTTCCCTCGGATGAAGCTCCCCAGGGTCTGGAGATGGCCCTGGTTCTGATCCCTGCCCTGACCCTGCCCTGCATGGTCATCTAGCCAGTTCCTTGCCCTCTGGGCCCCAGTCTCCTCTCCTGCAGGCTGGGAGTGCAGACCCCTGCCTGTGACTTCCTGGCAGGCAGTGGGACCTCAGAGGAGCTGGTGGTAAGGGCCAGGGCTCCAGGAATTGTGGCTTGACCCCGACTTCCTTTGGCCTCTAGCTTTTCCGCCCCTCGGGAATCACAACTGGGTACAAGACATTTCGCCACCTGCATGACCCAGCCTGGCGGAAGAGGGACCAGAAACGCATCGCGGCTCAAAAACAGGTGCTGGCTGGGCTCCTCATCGGTGACAGATAGGTGGTGATGTGGGGAGCCAACAGGTCCGAGTTTTCACCAAGTTCTCTTTGGCCCAAATGGCCCCATCCTCCCCTGCTTGGCCCAGGTCAGTTGACAGTGCCTTGCTCTGGTGGCTTCTGGGCACCCTGGGCACTTGTGGGTCAGCCCAGACCTCAGGGTCCATGCAGGCTGGCAGGGTGGGATGGGGAGGCTTAGCTAAAGGTGCCAGAATCTCAGCCACACCCGGGATGCAGGGATCGTACCCTCAAACAGCCCCTTCTGTAGGAGGCATATGCGTCCAACAGGAGATCCCGGCTCTCCTGCTTCCTAGTGGGGCACAGCCCTGGGCAAGAGGCTTCACTGCTCTGAGCTGTGGGTTCCTCCTCTCCAGTGGGGACCACAGGACCTCCAATGGTGAGGTTGCGTGCGGTCAGTGGGCAGCTGGTACCTGTGCAGCCCTGAGTCCATGCTCTTTCCTCCCCTCCTCCCCAGGAGCAGTTCAAAGTGGACCGGGAAGGAGGCCTGAACACTGTGAAGTACCATGTGGCTTCCCGCACAGCCCTGTCAGTGGGCGGGGCCCCCTGCACTGTCCTCAACATCATGTTGGACTGTGACAAGGCTGCTACACCCTGGTGCACATTCAGCTGAGTTGGATGGACAGTGTGGAAGCTTGTGCGTACAGGCCACGTTGCTCAGGCTCAGGACAAGGCCTCAGGTCCCAGGCCCAGCTCCAAGAGGATGTTGAGTGTCCGGGACCAAGACAGCAAGCTACACAACTGCAGCCGCCCGGCCACCAAGGCAGGCTTGAGCTGGACCAGGACACATGGGGTGCCTGGGACGCTGCTAGCCATGGACAGTGATCAGAGAGAGGCTGGGATGTGTCCTGAGTGGGACCCCCCCGCCTTTCTGCTCACCCTACTCTGCCCTTCCTCACGTGCCAAGACCTGTGGGCAGTGGGGAGGGCTGAACAGGACAACCTCTCATAAACCCCGCTTTTGTTCCTTCCCACTGGGCCGCCTTGTGCAGAGACACAGCATAGGAGCCAGCAGCTTGCATAGGTGACAGTTGTGACTGGGAGGGTTAGAACTTCAGAAACCCGAGCACAAGCCCCACAGAGGGGAACAGCCAGCACTGCTCCAGCTGGTTGTCGCCGTGCCGGAATGTGCGTCTAGTGTCGCCAGATCCTCTGATTTTTCGAAAGAAACTAGAATGCTGGATTCTTAGGTGAAATCTTCTGATTTTTAAATGATAGCACCTAAATGAAACTTTCAAAAAGTTTGGCAGGCCAGGCAAAATGTGCTGTGGAGTGTTCACTTGTCACTTTTGGCTGAGGGACGGGGGAGGGGTGAGTTACAACTGGTGAGGAATTGGGGTGGGGCTGGGACAAGTCCAGTGGGGAGGAGAAGCCAAAGGCATGAGGGTTCCTGTACCACCTCCACCCCACCAAGGCTTCCGGGCAGCCCCCTGGGTGCCCTTCTGAGCAGTCTGACCACCTTCAGGCTCTCTCTGGTTGAGCCTCATCCTGCCTCACTAGACACGGAGGAAGGAGAGCGGCTGAGGAGATTCATCCACAGTGATGGGAACCAGCCCAACCCTGTTTGTGGGTGCCCCATGTCCCGGCGGTAACGAGGGAGTGAGAAAAGAAAGGCAAAGTCAGAAGAATAGAATTTTATAACAGGTCCAGGGGTCAAACGCACTCTCGAGGGGTGATCCGCGCTGGCACTGGGCTCTGGGCTCCAAGCGCTTTTATTGGGTGTATTATCTTGTTAATCTTGCAGGCTGTGGGGAGGGGGGTTGAGGAGGATAGCCGGAGGAAGAGCCTGTGTTTGCAGCATTCAATAGCAAACTCGATTTTCCTAAGAAATGCTAACTAAGGACACAGATTTTACCACCCATTGTCTCTCCAGGTGTTTTGGCCAGAGAGGTGCAGCAGATAAGGCCCATAAGGTCTGACCACACACAGTGCATCAAGGGGCTTTTCTCTCCCGAGGATCGTGGACACAGAGCAATTCGAATTGCTCCGTATTCTGAGAACACAGGCAGAGCCTGTGGTGTTTGGGTGTCTCTGCCCTGTAAGGCTTTCTGGCCTTACCCACACGCACCTGGGAAGACTATCCTGAGTCTTGTGAGCAGAGGTTGCATTACTTCCCAGAGCCTCTTGCATAAGCTCCCTTTACGAGATCCTCACACAAACTCTGTTGGGAAGAGTTGTGGGACCAGAGCAGTTTCTTTTCTGCTCTGCAACCACACTGCAGTGTTCCGTGGTTACAGGGCGCTCTCAGACAGTCCTCACCATAGGCCTCCTGTTACGCTTGATCTCTGCTTTTATTTTACTGCACCGTAGTTTGGATGTGATCCCTGGGACAAATCTCCATGTACAAAGAGCAAAGCAAGCTTGTATTCATTTAACTGTAAGTAACACAGGCCTGCCCCTGGTCATCTCTTCCCACACACAGGACTGGACTGAGGCAGGCAGGGCCCTCAGGCGATGCCTCGGGTCATGGCTTGAGCCTGGAGGAAGGAGAAAGGGAGAAGTGAGAGGATCCCTGTGGTGTTCTCACAGCACAGAGGGATTAAGGTGGTCACTGAGTGCCCAGGAGCAGTGAGGACACATGGAACTGGGGAGTGCTTTGTGGGGGAATCACTCAGAGGGAAGTCCAGAGCTCATGAGAATGGGAGGCAAGGGCCCCTGCATATAGGCCACTCCAAGACATTTGGCTGCCAAAGATCCAGGGCAGAAGGCAGAGGAGACCATCAGGCCCAGGCGATGTGGGTTTGTTTTAACACAGGGACACCTGGAGTCCTGGAGAGGGAAGGGGTTGTGCTCCCAGAGCTCGGGAAGGTAGAATCCACAACTCTGGTTCAAAGACTTCTCTGAGGATGATCAGGGCTGCTGTGTGCAGTTGTGTGGCTTGTGCACTGTGTAACCTGTGTATAAGCCAAGGGATTTAAGCAGAGATGGCTAGGGTAAAGCTTCAGGTTCAGATATTTAACCCAGGATCTTTGTGATCCTAAACTGACCTTGCCCAGTGATTCAGCCACACCCACTATTGTGACGGCCAAATGGGCCTAGACTCCAGAGCAAGGGTAGTGGAGAGGGGACTGTGCCAGTTCTCTGGACAACCCCAGCTGCCTCATCTTGGACTGACATGGACACGGGGCAGTAACACCAGCTCTTGGAGTTGGTGGAAATGGGTATATATCAAAGCTTCCAGCTCTGCACTCTCCTGTCACGTAGGAAGACCTCAGAAAATAGGGGTTCCTTCCTTTCCACCTGCACTGGGGGAGTACAATGAGCAGAAGAAAAGCAAAGGTCCCTTTGCCTGGTGAGATCAGCTGACACCTGGGCTTAGGTGCATCCCCAGCCCTGCAGCCTGTTACCTCCCTTGACTGCTGCCCCCACCTCCATCTTCAAGGCTGTGCAGGATGCATTCCAAATCTCCAGCTCCCTCACTCTGCATCCTGGGCCTCCACCACTCTCCAGGAGAGTGGGAGAGGCCTGAGCCATGGGCGGCGAGGAAAAGTGGCAGTCCCATGCTGCCTCAGTGTCCCACTTGCCTCCTTCATGGAATGGAACTGACATCCCTGCCTCACTGGCCAGGGCATGACTGAAATGGGGCCAGGATGTAGTGTAGCGGGAGCGGCCGCGCGAAAGGATCTCTTGGACACCGAACACAGGAGGAAGGAATTTATTTCAGCTGGGAGCAAGGTGGCATAGGTGCCTAACAGCCAAGCTCGTCTAACAAAGGGAGGTTCAGGCTTTATTGGCGGGAACTCTCGGCCAGCAAGAGGATTCAAAACCTGAGTGGGGGGTGCGCAGGAAAAATAGGAGACAGAAAAGCGGGGTCAGGAGGTCTGGGGAGTGAGTACTCCACCAGCAACTTTGTTTCTCAAAGGCTTCTATTATATGCATTTTTCAGGCTCTGGTTGACATCAGTGTGAGAGAAAAAACAGATCACTAATTAACATACTCTATACAATAAGGATGTCAGAGACACACAATCAGTGGTCATAAAAGGTGATAGTCATTCCTGGTGCTCATAAAAAACATTTACATCGAGACATTGTTCCTTGTGACTGCAGGATTTTCTGGTTCCGATCACCTGGTTATGTTTTAACAGGATTCTCCTTTTTTCTGTTCCTGACTCAACTTTATCTCAACTTCCCTCTATCAGGCGTCCCTGTGTCTGGGCTCGACCACCCGTCTTGTGAAACTCGCTTTGCAAGTATTCACACAGTTGGGTTCCCAACACTTTATATAGGCCTATAATTTAGATGTTACACGTGGAAGAATCTTAGGTTCATAGTTTTAGGACTCACATGTGAAAAGGTCTCTGTTTACAGTTTCAGGAATCACATATGAAAGGGTTCCAGTTTACAGTTTTAGGACTCACATGTGAAAAGGTCTCTGTTTACAGTTCAGGAATCACATATGAAAGGGTTCCTGGTTTGATCTTGTTTTAAGTAAAAATAGTGCCTTCTGGAGAGTTTCCCCAAGGCCTAGCCTGTTGTTTTCAGGAAGGAGATTCAGGAGAAGCCAACTGGCCTGCTCTCTCTTTTATTGAGATGCACAGTGGATGACAGAGGAGGAGGGAATCCCAAATGCCTGGGTCTCCCTCCTTATCAGGAGCACCAGCACAGTGCTTGGCCAGTGAAGTGGCTGTTGCAATAATAATAACAATCATGCACCAAAAACAAAATTCCTCATACCGCATTTCACTGAGGCCTCCCTACCTAAGAGCTAGGTCTTTTCACCAGTTCTGTAGATGAGGAAGGCAAAGATAGACAGGCAAGTAGCTTGCCCAAGGTCCCAGAGCTGTAAGGGGTGGGGAACTTGGGAACCCCTGGAATGCACCTTCAGAGCCAGATTTCATCCTCCCTGCCCTGTATAGCAGGTGCCCATGAACAGGTGTTCCTTCCCCACAGGTCTTCTTCCTCTCCCCTGCTGGAAAGGGCAGATGGGGAGGGCTGGGAGGAAAACAGGGCCATGGTGGAGGTACAAAGGATCTGTCTCAGGCTCCTCTGCCTCGAGCAAGACAGGGATTTGGCTGCTTGGCGCTGAGGAGCACTGATGGGGCATCAGTGGGATCCAGAGTGTGGCACTGTAAGTGGGCTGTATGGAGTGCTTGGGGAAGGCTTCCGGAGGAGGCAAAGTCTTGGTGGTAGAGAAAGAGTTCACCAGCAGGAAAGGGAAGGGATCAGCATGCGCAAAGGCAGACAGCCCGGAGCAAACCGTGTGTCAGGGACCCAGGAGGAGCTCGAGGTGTTCCTGGCACCCCCGATACTGTGCAGGAGTTGGGAAGTGGGCAGCAAAGGGAAGGCTGGGGTGAGTCATAAGGATCTGTGAATGCCACAGATGTACTTTATTGTACTTTATTCTAGGAGTGCAGGGGTTTTGAGGAGTTTCAAGCAGGGGAGAACTTTTTTTGAGACAGGGTCTCACTCTGTTGCCCTTGCTGGAGTGCAGCGGCGCGATCTCGGCACCAGAATCACTTGCATTAAACCTGGCGGAGGTTGCAGTGAGCTGAGATTGAGTGAGTGAGATTGAGCTACTTCCCTCCAGCCTGGGCAACCTCCACCTCCCAGGTTCAAGAGATTCTTCTGCCTCAGCCTCCCAAGTAGCTGGGATCACAAGCATGCAGGACCATGCCTGCTAATTTTTTGTATTTTTTTTTTAGTATACGTACTGCCAAAGGTAGCACAATTTTTTGTATTTTTTTTTTTAGTAGAGAGATGTTTTCACTGTGTTTGCAATCTGCCTGCCCCAGCCTCCCAGAATGCTCGGATTACAGGTGTGAGCCTGGTCAGGGGAGAACTTTTGAACAGTTACCTGTGTTCTATAACACAGATCTTTTGG
Source organism: Cebus imitator (assembly GCF_001604975.1). NCBI lineage: Eukaryota > Metazoa > Chordata > Mammalia > Primates > Cebidae > Cebus > Cebus imitator. The sequence continues at coordinate 62,785 of NW_016108285.1, forward strand.
GGGATAACAAAGATCCTTTGGGGGACCCAGGGTGGACTGCAGGGTGGAGTCTGAGGAGGGAGAGAGCCCAGTCCAAGGGAGAGATAGTGAAGCCAGAATGAGGCAGGGGAATGGGGGTGGGGATGCAGGCCCGCTGAGCCCCTAGAGCCAGTAGGAGCCCTCCCTAGCAGGATCAACCAGACTCCATCAGCCTTCCCTTCACGGAGGGTCAACTCCACTGCAGACTGTTTCCCAAAAGGCAGATGGATGGACACATGGTCTTTTTGCCATCTCAGCCCTCATGTCTTGAGAACATTTTTTACAAAACCAAAAAAAGAGAAAAGCAACTTTCCATTCCAGCATCAACGTGTAAACAGCTTGCAAGTCATCATTCCCATCCTTTCAACAAGAAAGAAAGTGCAATGCACTGAAAAGCAACTCCTTATCTTAGACTCATCAGAGATGAGGTTGCAGGGCAGACCGCCTCCCACAATCTGCAGAGGCAGGCAAAGCCTTAGCTAGAGCAGAAGCTGCTGGAGCCACACATTGGTTAGGAATATTTAAGTGGTAATGTTGACAAAGTCAGGATGTGGACTCCTGGTGAAGACCCAAGAAGAATCCCCTCCTGCCTCTGACAGGGAAAGGGAAAGCTAACCATTTAAAAACACCCAGAGTGGGCCAGGCCAGGTGGCTCACGCTTGTAATCCCAGCACTTTGGGAGGCTGAGATGGGCAGATCACCTGAGGCCAGGAGTTTGAGACCAGCCTGGCCAACATGGTGAAACCCTGTCTCTACTAAAAATACAACAACAACAAAAAAAATTAGCCAAGCATGGTGGTGGGTGCCTGTAATCCCAGCTACTTGGGAGGCTGAGGCAGGAGAATCACTTGAACCTGAAGGCAGGAGGCTGCAGTGAGCTGAGATCATGCCATTGCACTCCAGCCTGGGCAACAAGAGTGAAACTTTGTCTCTAAATAAATAAATAAAATAAACACACCCAGAGCGATCTCCATAACAAAAGCCTACTCTCCAGGAAAAAAGAGCCCGTCTCACTGAAGGGCTAGGACAGTCACCTGTCTCCAGCCCCCTCTAGCCTTCCTGTCTCACCTAAGTAGGTGGGACAAAGCTAAGACACCTGTGAAGACACCAGGGATACGGACACACTAAAAGACCAAGATTTAATCATAAAATTAGAAACATGCTTCTCCATTCCCTAAACCTTGCTGCCACATCAGCGGGGCTCCAGTGTAACAGTATGGGATTGTAGCTGAGGGAGCTATTAGGCTCAGTATTTCAGAAGTTCTTAGGGAAACCCAGAGACACTAGAGGAATTGAAAGGCTCTGTCACTTAAAGTTACAGTAAACATTATGCCCAACTCCTCATCCGATTAACGTCAAACCTTGCATTAAAGACTATGGACATCCGTTTCTTCGCCCAATTAATCATGTATGACAAGCTATGGCAAAAGGCATGGAAAAAAACACAGGCTGAAGAGACAAAGCAAGTGTCAGAATCATGCCCAGATATGACAGATGTTGAAATTATTAGACAAGAAATTTAAAATAACTATGACTAACATGCTAAGGGCTCTATTGGAAAAAGAACAGATGGGAAATGTAAGCAGAGAGATGGAAACTCTAAGAATCAAAGGACGTGCTAGAAATTGGTCGGGCGCAGTGGCTTACGCCTGTAATCTTGCACTTTGGGAGACCGAGACTGTCTCTAACGTTCTCCAACCTAGGTGGACTGCCTGAGCTCAGGAGTTCGAGACCAGCCTGAGCAACATGGTGAAATCCTGTCTCTACTAAAATTACAAAAAAGTTAGCTGGGCGTGGTGGTGTGTGCCTGTAATCCCAACTACTATGGAGGCTGAGGCACAAGAATCTCTTGCATTAAACCTGGCAGAGATTGCAGTGAGCCGAGATTGAGTGAGTGAGATTGAGCCACTTCACTCCAGCCTGGGCGACAGAACAAGACTCTGTCTCAAAAA
>NW_016108285.1:64764-117888 GCF_001604975.1 Cebus imitator
AAAACACTATAATAGAGATGAAGAAGGCCATCAGTAAACTGGACACAGATGAGGAAAGAATCAGCCTGAAGATATGTTAGTAGACCTTTCCCAAACTTTAATGCAAAGAAAAAAATGGGGGAGAAAACTAGATTACACAAGAACTGTGGGATATTTTCAAAAGATATAATATATGCACAGTTGAAACACCATGAGGAGGAGAAAGGGAGAACAGCACAGAAGAAGCATGCAAGTAATAATGGCTCACAATTTTCCGAAAATAAAGGCAGACACCAAGCCACAGATCCAGGAAGCTTAGAGAACACCGAATAGGTAAATACTAAAAAAACCAACACCTACACATATCATATTCAAACTGGAGAAAACCAAAGACAAACACACAATCTTGAAAGAAGCAATAGAAAAAACCCAGCTTACTTATATAGGAAATGAAGAAGAATTACAGCCTGCTTCTCGTCAGACACCACGAAAGCAAGAAGAGAAAAGGGTGAAATATTTAAAGTGTTGAAAGAGAAAATCTCATCAACCTAGATTTCCATATCCAGTAAGAGTATCCTTCAAAAGTGAAGAAAACACTGTGTACGTAGTACAGACTACAGAATGCTGTATTTTATGATGGTTTAAAAATGGTGACATCCATGCTATAAAAATGTTTGCTCTGACAAAAAGAACAAAGGAGAAACAAAAACTTTCTGAGGGCCGGGCGTGGTAGCTCACACCTGTAAATCTCAGCCCTTTGAGAGGCCAAGGCAGGAGGATCCCTTGAGCCCAGGAGTTTGAGACCAGCCTGGGCAACATAGTGAGACCCCAACTTTACAAAAAATAAAAAATTAGCTGAGTGTGGTAGCATGCTACTTGGGAGGCTGAGGTGGGATCCCTTGAGCCCGGGAGGTCGAGGCTACAGTAAACCGTGTTTGGCCACTGCACTGCAGCCTGGGTGACAGTGTAAGACCTTGTTTCAAGAAACGTACACACACACACACACACACACACACATTCTCTCCTACAAGCAAAAAAAAGTTATTGCCACCTAACCTGCCCTGCAACAAAAGTTAAAAGCAGCTCTTTATGGAGAAGGGAAGAGATACAGGTTAGAAACTCAGATCCACGTAAAGAAAGGAAGGGTGTTGGGAAAGGAGTACGTGAAGGCAATAGAAAATCTTCTCCATTTCCTGTTCTCAGTTGATCTAGTAGGTCACTGCCTGGTTAAAGTAATAATAGCAACAATGTGCTGGGGACCCTAGTGAAGGACAGGTGAAATCAAGAAAAGCCCTGTCAGAAGGGTGAGGAGAGAGGAATTGGGAAACTCTGTAAGAAGACTCCTGCACTGCCCACGAAGCGGGAAAATGTCATTTGAAAGTAGACGTAGATTAGTTGCAAATCGATATTGTGAACTCTAGGGCAATGAATTAAAGCATTTTGAAAGAAGTATAATTATATACTAGAAAGGAAAAGGAGTGGAATCATGTAAAATTCATGAGAACTAGGTCTGTTCTAACGCTCAAGTGTTTTAAGATCTGTTTCTTCCTATGTAGTCCCTATATGGGGAGTCTAGTCTCCTATATAGGGAGGCAGCTCTCCACTGGCACAGGAAATTTACCAGAAAGATTTGAACATAAGCAAACATTAAGTTTCAAATTAAATCACACATGAAGAAAACGAGGCCAGGCATGGTGGCTCACATCTGTAATCCCAGCACTTTGAGAGGCTGAGGTGGGAGGGTCACTTGAGCACAGAAGCACACTTGATACTGTAGTGAGCCGTGACGGTGCCACAGCACTCAAGTCTAGGTGACACGGCCAGACCCTATCTCAAAAAAAAAGAAAGAGAAAGAGAGAGAAAAAGAGGGAAAGGAAGAAAGAAAGAAGAAAGGGAAAGAAAGGAAGAAAGGAAGAAAGAAGGAAGGAAGGAAGGGAGGGAGGGAGGGAGGGAGGGAGAGAGAGAGAGAGAAGGGAAGAAAGAGCCTGGGCAGGGTGGCTCATGCCTATAATCCCAGCATTTTGGGAGGCCGTGGTGGGCGGATCATGAGGTCAGGAGTTCAAGACCAGCCTGGCCACGTGGTGAAACCCTATCTCTAATAAAAATACAAAAATTAGCTGGGTGTGATGGTGCATGCCTGTAATCCCAGCTACTCAGGAGGCTGAGGCAGGAGAATTGCTTGAACCAGGACCGGGAGGCAGAAGTTACAGTGAGTCAAGGTCAGGCTACTGCACTCTGGCCTGGGAGATAGAGCTGCCTGACGTGGAGCCCGCCGCCTTCCTCTCACTGCTCAAGTTTTTCCACTGGGACGAGGTGCAGATTGCCCGGAGACGGTGATGACCACGCTATAGGTACACCACCGAGAAGCAGGCGGTGCTGGCGCTCGAGGCCCACTGCGTGGAGTTCCTGAAGAAAAACCTGTGAGCCGACAACGTCTTCATGCTGCTCATGCAGGGGCGACTCTTCGATGAACCATAGCTGGCCAGCCTGTGCCTGGAGAACATCACAGAAACACCGTGGACGCCATCGGCATTGACCTGGACTTCACCGGCATTGACCTGGACACGCTGGTGGCCGTCCTGGAGCGCGACACACTGGACATCCGTGAAGTGCGGCTGTTCAACGCCGTCGTCGGCTGGTCTGAGGCTGAGTGTCCGCGGTAGCAGCTGCAGGTGACGCCTGAGAACAGGCAGAAGGTTCTGGGCAAGGCCCTGGGCCTCATCTGCTTCCCACTTAAGGCCATCCAGGAGTTCGCTGCAGGCCCCCTGCACAGTCGGGCATCCTGGTGGACCTCAAGGTGGTCAGCCTCTTCCTGCACTTCACCGTCACCCCAAGCTGCGAGTGGAGTTCATGGACTGGCCCGCTGCTGCCTGCGCGTGAAAGAGTGCAGCATCAACCTCTTCCAGCAGGTGGAGAGTCGCTGGGGCTATAGCCGCACCAGACCGCATCAGGTTCTCGGTCAACAAGCGCATCTTTGTGATGGGATTTGGGCTGTGCGGATCCATCCACGGGCCCATTGGCTACCAAGTGAACATCCAGATCATCGGCACCAACAGCAACACTGTCCTCGGCCAGAACGACACGGGCTTCAGCTACCAGGTTCAGCTAGCACCTCCCCCGTCATGTTCAAGGAGCTGGTGGAGGTGCTGACCAACGTCAGCTACACTGCCGGTGCCACGCTCAAGGGCCCAGACTCCCACTAGGGCACCAAAGGCCTATGCGAGGTGACACACGAGTCGCCCACCATGGGCGCCAAGACCTGCTTCACCTTCTGCTGTGAGGCCGGGAACAACAACGGGACATCTGTGGAGGACGGCCAGATCCCTGAGGTCATCTTCTACACCTAGGCTGCCCCACACAGTCTCCCTCCGCGGGGACAGCCGGGACCCTGAGGTCATCTTCCTACACCTAGGCTGCCTCACACCATCTCCCTCCGCGGGGACAGCCTCTGCCCAGGCCATCACCCACTGCTGGGCCGCCCTGTGTGGGGCAGGGCCTGGTGTCACTCCAGCCACTGTCCGCTCCACACCACCTTTCTCAGCATCAGGAAGAGGCTTCCCTGTGTTCACCGCAATGAGTGTGGCTGCTGGATCAGGGCAGCCGTGGAGGCGGCCGGGCCAGCGGCCAGGCCCTGTGGAGACAATCCCTCAGGACTGGGGACAGGGCTGTGCCAGCCTAGGCCAGGCCCCATGGGCCCACAGCTCCTGGTGCCTGCCCAAGTCACCTGACCGTGGTTCGAAGTGGGCCTTCCCCACGATTCCTTTCACTGCACATTGCAATGCATTTGCGATTCCTCCATCACAAGAAAGAAAGAAAGAAAAAGACAAAGCCATGTCTGAGGAGACAAAGACAGAAAAAGAAAGAAAGAAAAGAAAGAAATAATTGGGAGAAAGAAAATTTAAAAGACAAAGAATATTCATGTCAGAGGAGAACAGATTCAAGCAGGGTGATTTGGAATCTCTGAATATGCCAATCAGCAGTTCTCAACCATGGCCATGCATCTGAATGTACTGGAGAGCTCTAAAAACATACTAATTTCTTGCGTTCAACCCCAATGAGTTCATTGGGTCTGGGGGTAGGGCCCAAACATCCTTTGTCTGAAAGCTGAGAACTGCTGCCCCACGAGGGACAGGGTGCTCCACCTGCTTCCTGCTTCCCATCTCCTGGCATCCCTCAGGCCCTGAACGCCTACTTGGTTTCTGTAAAATGGCCCCTGCCTGACTCATCTGGGAAGTAGGAACATGCAAAGCCAAAATCACACAACTCGGGGATGTAGGTAAAACATGAGACTGCAGTCCAGGAGAGATCGTCACCGGGGAGTGGAAGCTGGAGGGACAGTTCTATGCCCCGAATCTAGAACGGCATTCAGCCCTGGTTGCCCACTGGAATCACTTGCTGAGCATTCAAGGCAACCGCTGCCTCTAGAGGCTCCGATTTATTTGGTCTGGGATAATGCCTGAGCCACTGGGATTTAAAAGATGCCCAGATAGGTCCAATGGGCCACCATGATTGAGAACTCCAGTCCTAGGTAGTCCTTGGCCTGTGTTTCTTTGCTCAGGAACCCAGTTTACAAAAGACTGCAGTTGTTGAAACAGGGAAAGAACAAGCTTTGTCTTCTGCAGAAACAGTATGCATTTCAGTGTTCATAGCAACATGATGTGGGTGCCTGGGACTGACCAAGTGTGGTGACTTTTCAGGCCAAATGCCTAACAGCTGGTGGAGGGCCCTGCCATCACGCAGCTGGGTTTGTGCTTTGTTATCCATCCTGGAGTTAGCCTGGGGACCAGGCCTCCAAGAAGAAGGGAGCACGTGCAGGAGGGGCCTGAGGCTGCATGCTCTGCTGGACTGGCCTCGCACCTAGAACTGCAGAGAAGGCGAGGTCTGTACTTCTCTTGTCCTTGGACACTTTAGGGTCCTTTGGGGAATGGGATCCTTACTCCTCTCATCAGGTCTGGGAGTCCCTTGGGAGTAGACTGAGTAAAGAAAGGAGGGAAGACTGGGTTCAACTTTGAAAGCCAAGTTGCTTTGTAGAAGTCATCAGGGTGTTGGTTTACATCTGACAATATCCCTTGGCAGGGCAGGGGTGAAGTTGAGAATCTCAGGAATTTTAATGTTTATAATTTAATAAATCTCTTGATGACTGCAGACATGTATGGCTGTTTGGTAGTATTCAGAAACATTATAAGTAATGGCAGTTTTTTCAATTGGTATGTAGTCCTTAATAATTGTATATGAAATTGCTGTCAAACCAGTAAGACTTCATTTACGCATCCATCATTTTGAGGATTGTTGGTAACCTGGGCATATTTTCCCCAAGTAACTTGGCCTCCTCGCATTGCAAGGGCCAATTCGCTCACATTTCCTTCAGTGACAGTACCTTTCGTAAGAGCATCCAAAGTTGTATACAGTGTGAATGAGGGATTCTTCTTTACACCAAGTATTGGTAGGCAAAAGGTGGCTTTCAGGTCAGGACATGTTACATGGGCTTTCTTGAAACTCAAGACCATAGCCTGATGAATCTTTCATATTTAGGTGACTTTCTTGTAAAGCCATCTCCAACATAGACTTCAGCAACCATCCTCTTCTATGCCTTCTTTTTTCTCTTTCCGTTTGAATAACTTTTAATACTTCTGCTTCTCCCTGGGCATGTACTTTAGGCAGAAGGACTTCCCATTTTCCTGCCTTCTCTTTTCTTTTTGGTTTTATCATATTGTAAAGTACTTTAGCTCGAGATTGTCCCTCTCTGTCCAGCAGATAGGCAGGTCCTGCTCCCTGTGGAGTCTTTACAATAATTAAATATTTCAATAATTATATATTTCTCTTTTCATGCATCTTGATAGTATTTTTCATTTGTATTTTCTCAGCAGGGTGCTGTTTATAGTAAAGCTTAGCCTTCAGACCAATCATTTTCTTTGCCTTCTTTAAATATTCATGAGCCTCTGGACTTTCCTTCTTTCTCGTTTTCTCATGGTAATCCAAATGGTATCCATAGCATTTACAGTGTAATTCAGTATATTCGTTCTGTGGCACATTGACAGCTGCAGAGCCACCAGGAACAGCCCCTGGGGTGCGAAAACACTCTCAATTTTCGGGTCTCAGAGACCCACAAGCTGATGCTGCGCTGGCTGAGATGGGAAAATGTCAGGATCTCTCCTAGTACATTTCAGAATCCATGATGACTGCTGATGCTAACTGGTTAAAGAATTTAGGACAGAAATCAGTGCGTTAGACTAGATTAAAAAATCTAATGAAGGCTCAGGAAATGATCAGTGGTCACCTATAGTAAAATGCATTAGGAGCTAAATAATGATTTGGATTGAAGGGGTCTACAGGAATGGGGGCTCATTGTATGAATTCATTCATTCATTAATTCATTCAACTCTTTTCTGTTGTGACAAGTAAAGAAGAAAATGGGCATCGACAGCTGCAACTACAGAAGCAAAAGAAGGGACAAAAAGGGGTCTCCCAAAGGGCAGGTGGTAGCCCCCAAATTGCAGGTATTTATCTTAATTGCTGCAGAGTGGGTGACAGAGGGGTTAACAGAATGCACAAAAAAGCAGAAGCAGAAACAAGCGATAGGTGGCTCCCGCCTGTAATCCCAGCACTTTGGGAGGCAGAGGCAGGCAGATCACTTGAGGTCAGAAGTTCGAGACCAGCCTGGCCAACATGGTGAAACCCCATCTCTATACTAAAAATACAAAACTTAGCCAGGCTGCGGGGGCATGAGCCTGTAGTCCCAGCTACTCAGGAGGCTGAGACAGGAGAATCGCTTGAACCTGGGAGGAAAAGTTGCAGTGAGCCGTGGTCGCTCCACTGTACTCCAGCCTGGGTGACAGAGGGAAACAAAAGGAAACACTGGAAAATCCGAGCCCTGTAGCCAGATTTCCCTCAGAGCTATAATATTTAAAAACAAAAACAAAAAACAAATTATCAAGTACATTCAAAATTTTCATAGTTTTATAGTGTTTGTTTTTAACTTCTTGCTTTCTAATTTTATTTTTTAACATGGTTTTTGCTGGTCTTTAAAAAAATTTGATAGTTTTGTATATTTATTTAATATTCAGCAAATTGCTTAACGTTCTTTCTTTCTTTTTAAGACAGAGTCTCACTCTGTCACCCAGGCTGGAGTATAGTGGTACTATCTCGGCTCACTGCAACCTCTGCCTCCTGGGCACAAGCAATCCTCCCACTTCAGCCTCCTGAGTAGCTGGGATTACAGGTGTGCAACACCAAGACTGGATAATTTTTGTATTTTTTTGTAAAGACGGGGTTTTTTTCTTTTGCTCTTTTGCCCTGGCTGGTCTTGAACCCCTGGGCTGAAGCGAATCTCCCACCCTGGCTTCCCAAAGTGCTGGGAGTATAGCACCCAGCCTAAACTTTTGACTTTTTTTTTTTTTTTTTTCTTGTCATGGAGTTTCGCTCGTTGCCCAGTCTGGAGTGCAATGGTGCGATCTCCGCTCACCGCAACCTCTGCCTCCCAGGTTCAAGCAATTCTCCTGCCTCAGCCTCCCGAGTAGCTGGGACTACAGGCATGCGCCACCACACCCGGCTCATTTTGTATTTTTAGTAGAGAAGGGGTTTCTCCATGTTAGTCAGGCTGGTTTTGAACTCAGGTGATCCGCCCGCCTCGACCTCTCAAAGTGCTGGGATTCCAGGCATGAGCCACTGCGCCCGGCTGCCTTTTCCCCACTCTCAAAGGCAACATTCTCAGCATTTCACCAGTAAGTGTGATGTTTTGAAGACACCCTTTGTCAGGTTTAAAAAAAAGTTCTGGCCATGCGGGGTGGCTCATTCCTGTAATCCCAGCACTTGGAGAGGCCCAGGCAGGAGGATTGCTTGAGCTTAGGCATTCAAGACCAGTCTGTGCAACATGGTAAAACCTCATCTCCACAAAAAAAAAATACAAAAAATTAGGTGGGCTTGGTGGTGTGCTCCTGTAGTCCTAGCTACTCATGAGGCTGGGGCAGGAGGATCACTTGAGCCTGGTAGGTAGAGGCTTCAGTGAGCCGAGATTGTGCCACTGCACTCCAGCCTGGGTACTGGGTGACAGAGTGAGACCCTGTCTTAAAACAAACAAACAGAAAAAGAAAAGCGTTCCCTTCTATTTTTTTGTTCACGATTGTTTTTTAAATTATTAAATAATGTTGGATGTTGACAAAGACTCTATCTGCATCTATTGAGATGACCCTATGACTTTTTCCTCCTTCAATCTGTTCATGTGGTGAATTACATTTATGATGCAATAAACTTTCATGCCTAGAAAAAAAAAACAATTGGCATGATGAATTGTTTTATACATTGCTGATTTGGGTTTCTTAATATTTTGTTTAGGATTTTGCAGTCTCTAGAAACGACCAAGATTGGCCTATAATTTCCCTTTATTCATGTTGAACTTGGGTTTTGGTAGCAAGGTTACATAGGACCTCATAACATTAATTAGGAATGTTTCCTTCTTTTTTTTTTTTATTCCCAGGAAGCGTTTGTATAGATAAGAACGATTTCTTTCTAGAATTTTAGTACCACTCACAGGCGAAGTCATCTGAGCCTAGGGTTTCCTTGTAGGGAGAGTTTGGTATTGAAGCAAGATCTTTTAATAGTCCTACAAATATTCAGGTTTTCTATTTCTTCTTCTTCTTTTTCTTCTTTTTTTTTTTGAGATGGCGTTCCACTCTGGTTGCCCAGTCTGGAGTGCAGTGGTGCTATCTCAGCTCACCACAACCTCCACCTCCTGGGTTCAAGCAATTCTCCTACTTCAGCCTCCCAAGTAGCTGGGATTACCAGCATGTGCCACCAAGTCTGGCTAATTTTTTGTATTTTTAGTAGAGACAGGATTTCTTCATGTTAGTCAGGCTGGGCTCGAACTCCTGACCTCAGGTGATCCACCCGTTTCAGCCTCCCAAAGTGCTGGGTTTACAGGAGTGAGCCACTGCAACCGGCCTCTATTTCTTCTTAAGGAGTTTTGAATTAAGAAGTTTTTCATTCCATTTACCTTTTAAAATTTATCAGCATAAAAGTGCTGGTAATATCTTCTTCTTTTTTTTTTTTTTTTTAGACAGAGTCTTGCTCTGTCACCCAGGCTGGAATGCAGGTGGCGCCATCTTGGCTCACTGCAACCTCCATCTCCTTGTTTCAAGTGATTCTCCTGCCTTAGCCCCCTGAGTAGCTGGGACTACAGACATGTGCCATCATGCCCAGCTAACTTTTTGCATTTTTGTAGAGAGGGGGTTTCTCCATGTTGGCTAGACTGATCTCGAACTCTTGACCTCAGGTGATCCACCCGCCACGGCTTCCCAAAGTGCTGCGATTACAGGCATGAGCAACCCTTGCCCAGCCTATCTTCTTTTTATTGTCTGCAGCATGTATGATGGATCCTTTTTTCATTTCCTGATACTGGTTATTTGTGCCTTCTCTTTTTTTTTCTTGATCAGGTTCATTTGGGGTTTTGGGTTTGTTGTTCCTCTCCACTGTATGTTTATTTTCTCTTTGGTTAATTTATGTTGTCTGCTATTTTCTACTTTCTTTGGGTTTATTTTGCTGCTTTTTCTCCTCCTTGAGATAAATGTTGATATATTTCCTTGTAGTACAAGTGTCACATATGTTACTACTCTTTAATTCAGTGTAATTGCAAATTTTCATTGTGATTCTCTCTTTAAGCCATCAGTATTTCTTAATGTCCTGCTTACCTTTTGCTATTTATGCCTAGTTCACTAGTGTTGTGGTCAGAGAACATAACTCAGAGCCCAGTCTTTTGAATTGCATCTATGTTCATCATGGATATTGGCCTAAAGTTTTCTTTTTTTGTTGAGTCTCTGCTGGGTTTTGTTATCAGGATGATGTTGGTCTCATAAAATGATTTGGGAAGGATTCCCTCTTTTTGTATTGTTTGGAATAGTTTCAGTAGTAATGGTACCAGCTCCTCTTTGTACGTCTGGTAGAATTTGGCTGTGAACCCGTCTGTACCTGGGCTTTTTTTGGTTGGTAGGCTATTAATTGCTGTTTCAACTTCAGCTCTTGTTATTGGTCTGTTCAAGCTTTCAATTTCTTCCTGGTTTAGGCTTGGGAGGGTGCAAGTGTCCAGGAATTTAGCCATTTCTTCCAGGTTTACTGGTTTATGTGCATAGTTATTTGTAGTAATCTCTGATAGTAGTTTGTATTTCTGTGGAATCAGTGGTGATATCCCCTTTATCATTTTTTATTGTATCTATGTGATTCTTCTCTTTTCTTTTTTATTAATCGGGCTAGCCGTCTGTCTATTTTGTTGATCTTTTCAAAAAACCAGCTCCTGGAATTATTGATTTTTTGAAGGGTTTTTTGTGTCTCTGTCTCCTTCAGTTCTGCTCTGATCTTAGTTATCTCTTGACTTCTGCTAGCTTTTGAGTTTTTTTGATCTTGCTCCTCTAGCTCTTTCAATTTTGATGATAGGGTGTTGATTTTAGATCTTTCCTTGCTTCTCATGTGGGCATTTATTGCATAAATTTCTCTCTAGACACTGCTTTAAATGTGTCCCAGAGATCCTGGTACATTGTATCTTCATTATCATTGGTTTCAAAGAACATCTTTATTTCTGCCTTCATTTCATTGTTTATCCAGTCGACATTCAGGAAGCAGTTGTTCAGTTTCCATGAAGTTGTGCGGTTCTGAGTTAGTTTCTTAATGCTGAGCTCTAATTTGATTGCCCTGTGGTCTGAGAGACTGTTTGTTATGATTTCTGTTCTTTTGCATTTGCTGAGGAGTGATTTACTTCCAATTATGTGGTCAGTTTGAGAGTAAGTGCAATGTGGTGCTTGGAAGAATGTATATTCTGTGGATTTGGGGTGGAGATTTCTGTAGATGTCTATTAGGTCTGCTTGGTCCAGATCTGAGTTCAAGTACTGGATATCCTTGTTAATTTTCTGTCTCGTTGATCTGTCTAATATTGACAGTGGAGTGTTAAAGTCTCCCACTATTATTGTGTGGGAGTCTAAGTCTCTTTGTAGGTCATTAAGAACTTGCTTTATGTATCTGGGTGCTCCTGTATTGGGTGAGTATGTATTTAGGATCATTAGCTCTTCTTGTTGCATTGATCCTTTGATCATTATGTAATGCCCTGCTTTGTCTCTTTTGACTTTGTTTATGATTTAAAGTCCATTTTATCAGAGACTAGGATTGCAACTACTGCTTTTTTTTTGCTCTCCATTTGCTTGATAAGTCTTCTTCCATCCCTTTATTTTTAGTCTATGTGTGTCCTTGCATGTGAGATGGGTTTCCTGAATACAGCATACCAATAGTCTTGACTTTTTATCCAATTTGCCAGTCTGTGTCTTTTGATTGGGGCATTTAGGCCATTTACATTTAAGGTTAATATTGTTATGTGTGAATTTGATCTTGCCATTTTGATACTAGCTGGTTGTTAGTTGACACATTTTCTTCATTGTGTTGATGATCTTTACCATTTGGTACATTTTTGCAGTGGCTGGTACTGGTTGTTCCTTTCCTTGTTTAGTGCTTCTTTCAGGAGCTCTTGTAAAGCAGGCCTGGTGGTGATGAAATCTCTGAGCAATTGCTTGTCCATAAGGATTTTATTTCTCCTTCGCTTATGAAGCTTAGTTTGGCTGGATACGAAATTCTCGGTTGAAAGTTTCTTTCTTTAAGGAAGTTGAATATTGGCCCCCACTCTCTTCTGGCTTGTAGGGTTTCTGTCAAGAGATCCGCTGTGAGTCTGATGGGCTTCACTTTGTGGGTAATCCGACCTTTCTCTCTGGCTGTCCTTAGCATTTTCTTCTTCATTTCAACCCTGGTGAATCTGACGATTATGTGCCTTGGGGTTGCTCTTCTTGAGGAATATCTTTGTGGTGTTCTCTGTATTTCCTGGACTTGAATGGTGGCCTGCCTTGTTAGGTTGAGGAAGTTCTCCTGGATGATATCCTGAAGTGTGTTTTTCAGCTTGGATTCATTCTCTCTGTCACATTCAGGTACACCTATCAAATATAGATTAGGTCTTTTCACATAATCCCATATTTCTTGGAGGCTTTGTTCATTTCTTTTCACTCTTTGATCTCTAATTTTGCCTTCTCACTTTATTTTCATTGAGTTGATCTTCAATCTCTGATATCCTTTCTTCTGCTTGGTCAATTCAGCTATTGAAATTTGTGTATGCTTTGCAAAGTTCTCGTGCTGTGTTTTTCAGCTCCATCAAGTCGTTCATACGGTATTCTTGTCTAAGCTGTTTATTCTAGTTAGCATCTCATCTAACCTTTTTTCAAGGTTCTTAGTTTCTTTGTATTGGGTTAGCACATGTTCTTTTAGCTCTGAGAATTTTGTTTTTACCCACCTTCTGAAGCCTGTTTCTGTCAGTTCATCAGCTTCATTGTCCATCCAGCTTTGTTCCCTAGCTGGTGAGGAGTTGTGGTCGTATGGAGGAGAGACATTCTGGTTTTTGGTGTTTTTATCCTTTTCATACTGGTTTCTTCCCATCTTCATGGCTTTATCTACCTGTGGTCTTTGTAGTTGGTGACTTTTGTATGGGGTCTCTGAGTGGACCTCCTTTTTGTTGATGTTGAAGCTATTTCTTTCTGTTTCTTAGTTTTCCTTCTAACAGTCAGACCCCTCTGCTGTAGGGACTGCTGGAGGTCCATCCCAGACCCTGCTTGCCTGGGGATCACCTGCGGGGGCTGCAGAATAGTAAGGGTTGCTGCTGGTTTCTTCTTCTGTTATCTTCATCCCAGAAGGGTAGCCACCAGATGTCGGCCTAAGCTCTCCTTATGGGGTGTCTCTTTGGGTATACAGGGGTTGGGGAGCTGCTTGAGGAGATAGTCTGTCCCTTATAGGAGCTCAAGTGCTATGCTGGAAGCTCCGTTGTTCCATGCAGAGCTGCTGGGCAGGTACATTTAAGTCTGCTGCAGTGGAACTCAAAACCGCCTCTTTTCCCAGGTGTTCTGTCCTAAGAAGGTCAGCTTATTTATAAGTTCCTGACGTGCTGCTGCCTTTTTTCATAGATGCCCTGCCCAGCACAGAGATAGTCTAGTCACAATCTTCCAGCAGAGGCATTGCTGAGCAGCTGCGGGCTCTGCCCAGCTGCTATGTGAACTTCCTTGTGGTGTTGTTTATAGAGGTGCAGTTAGAACTGCCTCGGTATTGACAGACTGCCTTGGTAGTGGCGGATGCCCTTCCCCTCACTGAGCTGGACCCTCTCAGGTCCAGCTGCGCTTGCTGTGAAACGCTTAATCCAAAGCATTTCAGATTGCTTGTTTTGTGGGAGTGGTACCTGCCGAGGCAGATCACCTGGCTCCCTGTCTCAGCTCCCTCCCTTTCAGTTGAATGGGCGGTTGTCTCCCAGGCATTCCAGGCACCAGTTGAAACGGCCACCAAGATTTATGTGAGTTTCTGTGCTCCAACCTGCAGCAGTGGCTGAAACAGCCATGCTGGAAACTCATGGTCTTTTCAGCCCAGGAATCTCCTGGTCTGTGGGCAGTGAAAACTTGTTTGGAAATGCAGTGATCACTCACCCTCTGCGTTGTTCTTGCTGGGAACTGCACTCCAGAGCTGTTCCTATTCAGCCATCTTGGATCCTCCTCTGGTAAAAGCCCCAGCTGTAAATTTTTAAAAATTAATTAAAATACAGACACACCTAGCTAATGACTGCCACACTGGAGAACACAGCACTGGGGTCCAGAGATGTGGGAGACATCACCTCCCTGCCCCTGATCTTTCCTTCCAGAGTAGCTATCAATGGCCTACTATGATATTTCATCTAATAGCTATTTCCTGCACACATGCCCAATTACTGGCCACTCTGTGAGGCTCCAGAGGTGCTAAACAGTGAGTCACACTCAGATCCTAGAGAGGTGCACAGCTGGGGGCAACTTGTAAGCAGAGTGAAGAGCATGGCCCTGCAAATCCTGTGCTGGAAAATGAGGGCAGCTGCAGCAGAAGGGAGAGGACTACTCACTGTATCCAGGAACCCACCCTCATCTCCCCTGGTCCTGGGCCAGAGTCTGGAGTGTCATAAACTGCACAGATTTGAAATGTAAAATTTGATAAATGTTAAATATATACATACATGTGCACTCATGGAGATGGGAGCTTTTCATTTAGAAATTGACAGTACTAGTTGTGCTGCTAGAGGGGATGTGAATCCAGGGACCCCTACATCAGCACACTCAGGAGCACAGTGATGCATTCACACATGGAGTGCCCACCCCATGCACCAGGCTCATGGATGAATTCACATGTGGAGTCCCCATCCCATGCACCAGACTCATGGACGCTTCCACATGCGGAGCTCCCACCCCATGCGCTAGGCTTGCACCATCTGCAGGGACGTACAGCTGCTTGCCAAAACGTGGTCATCACTGTTTATCCATCACCACTTCCCTGATCCTCCCTCCCAATAGGAACCCAGAATCAAGACTCTCCAGCCAAAGCCAGAAAGTTCCACCTGCCACGTCACCTCGATTTTTCCTCAGCAAATGAGTGATTCCAGCACAACTTTTACTTACTCTTGGGGTAATCCGTAATCACAGACCAGCAAACTGAGGCTCAGGTGTTGCTGTGTGCTGTTGGCAAATGTCTTTTGTTCTCTTGGTTGCTTTAGAAAAACTGATGGGAAACTCTGTTTCCCGTCAAAGTCCCCACAGTGAGTGTGAGGACACCATGAGATGTGCAGGAACTCTCCCTGGAGGATGGGTCTCCCAAGTCTAGTTTGGTTGGCAATTGGAAAATTCCTTTTTTTTTTTTTTTAAGACAAAGTCTTACTCTATTACCAGGTTGGAGTGCATTGGTGTGATCCTGGCTCACTGCAACTTCCGTTTTCCGGTTTCAAGCAATTCTCCTGCCTCAGCCTCCCGAGTATCTGGGACTACAGACATGCACCACCACACCCAGCTAATTTTTTTTTTTTTTTTGTATTTTTAGTAGAGATGGGGTTTCACCATGTTAGCCAGGATTGTCTCAATCTCTCAACCTTGTGATCCGCCCGCCTCGGCCTCCCAAACTGCTGAGATTTGGAAAATTCTTAGTCCACACGAAAGAAGAACAGGTGCTGAGGGCAGGCCCTCTACCAGACAGTGTGCTTATAATATGAGGCTGCCAGTCATGACTGACACCTTCTCCATCAGAAAACAGTATATATACATCACCCAATACATATATTGCCAGATTTTCATGCATGAACCAATTTGAAATGAAATAAAATAAAGCATCACATCTATTATGGAAAAGACAGGCAATCTTTCCTTGCCATGAGATGGGACTCTTCCTCCAGTGGCCTCTCAGGGAGGCTGGGAGAACAGCGTGGCTGGCAGGGCAGTGGTGGTGTTGCTTGTGGCTGACTCAGGGCGCTCGCTTGAGATGGATGCAGCACTGGTGTGCATGGGTGTGGAGGGGTCGCTGCCTGGGCTGAGCTGCAGGGCCATCCTCCTGGCTGGAAGAAGCCTGGAAAAGAGGAGCAGACTGGGATGAGGCTCACAATCCTCAACTGTGGAGCCGGAGGCCACCTAAACCAACATGAAAATGTTCAGTCTTCCCATGTACCCAAGTCTATGCTGTGGTGCAATGATAGGGTCCCCTCCCCTCTCCTGCCCACGTTGAACTGCCACCGAATTGCCAGGACCTTCCTTACATCTCCCTGGACCATCTCAGTCTCCAGGGACCTGCGTATGTCACCAGTACATTTCTCCTCTGTTGCACAAGGCTTTGTGATGGATGGAAAGCAATCTTACACTGGGGACTGTGTTTAATTCCCGGAAAAACATTGTGTTGTATTTATTCACTAAACCTATTGCTTAAAGATAATAGGTTATAGATACATTGAAAATACGATATCAGTTCATTTAAAAATACACACTGCTTCCCATGTGGTAGCTCTGCTCGCAGGCTTCATTTCTATCCCGCCTGTGTGCTTCTTGGTCAGGGGCGCCCCTGCTCATGCCAGCAGGAGAGATGGTTTGTTACAGAGGCAGGCATGCGCTAGGAGCCCGTGCTCTAACCCCACCGCACCAGGGGGCTACGGCAGGGGTGATGGGCCCCACTGACCACCAGGGCTCCTGCCGGTTCTAATTCGTCAGTGTTCCTGGGGTGCTTAGCTCACAAAATTTGAATATTTATGAGGATTTTTTCCCTGGCTTTATTGAGGCATCATTGAAAGATAAAAGGATGTATATATATAAAGTTTACAATGTGAAGTTTTGATATATGCGTACAATGTGCCATGATGACCACAATCAAGCTAATTAATTACCTATCATCTCACATTGTTACTGTTTTTCTGTGTGTGGTGAGAATATGTGAGGTGCACTTTCTCCGCAGATTTCAACTGTACACTTCACTATGAACTGTGGTCACGGTGCCGTGCGCCAGGTCTCCAGATCATACTCATCACGTAACTGAAAATGTGTGTGTGTGCCCTTTCACTATCCTATCTCCCCATTTTCCTTGCTCTCCAACACCATCTTCTACTCTGTTTCCATAACTTGGACTTTTCACACTAATGGCTGGGCAAAAATCTGTGATATATGCACAGATAGACAAACACAGAGTCCACCTTATGACCATGGGTGGTATCTGGGACCTCTGCATGCCTAGGTACTACCAGGCACATGCCTGGGGCTGGATCAGCCCTGCGCTGTGACCAATGAGCCCACGGCTGAGTGACAAAGGTCACCCAGGAGTCCCGAGCTTCCACTTGGGGCCACACCCCTCACTCACACTGCAGCCTTTTTACATAGATGCTCAGGAGCATGGGTCATTCTCTGTGCCTCATTTTCTGAGGCGTGGCTGGAAAGCCAGCCCCTGGGCAAGGCTGTGGTGAGTGATGAGTGAGTGATGAATGCGTCAATGTATGGAAAGCACACGGTGGCGGTGGGGTTGCCTTAGAGAACCTGCTGCGGCAACGGTGCTGTGTAGGTGGGATGCATTTCCTGAGAAGACACACTCCCATCCACATGACACCCACACAGACCCCAGGAGCCCTGTGCACACAAACCCACCCAACCCAGGGAGACATGGCTGCTCTGGGGACTGTACAATCAGGCCATCGCTCTTTACCTGCAAAAACCGCTTCTTCCGCCACCCCCGGCTCATCCCTAGCAGGAAGCTGGAATCAGATCCCCAGACTGAAGCCAGCAGGAAAATCCCTCCTTCCTTTTCATCTGGATTTTTCATCAGCAAGTCAGGGACCTCAGAATTCAGCCTGTTTTCCTGAGGCCACCTACAATGACAGGAGAGAAGAGACCATGAGGACCAAGTCATGCTGCGTGGTGTTTCCAAGGCCTTTTGTTCCCTCCATGAACGTAGAATCCCAGAAGGACAGCGGTGGTCAAAGGCCCCAGCAGCCAGCACAGTCTTTTCCCGGAAGACCCTTCTCTCTAGTTCACTGTGGCTGGCAATCATAAAACTCTTTTTTTTTTTTTTTTTTTTTTTGAGACGGAGTTTCACTCTTGTTACCCAGGCTAGAGTGCAATGGTGCGATCTCGGCTCACCGCAACCTCCACCTCCTGGGTTCAGGCAATTCTCCTGCCTCAGCCTCCTGAGTAGCTGGGATTACAGGCACGCACCACCATGCCCAGCTAATTTTTTGTATTTTTAGTAGAGACGGGGTTTCACCATGTTGACCAGGATGGTCTCGATCTCTTGACCTCGTGATCCACCCGCCTCGGCCTCCCAAAGTGCTGGGATTACAGGCTTGAGCCACCGCGCCCGGCCTATAAAACTCTTAATCAAGAGAGAACTTGCTGCTGAGCAAAACTTTCCCTTTCACATGGCTTAAAGCCGAATGTCGCCCCTCCTGACTGCCTCAACCAGTGTCTTCTGGAAGAGTTGGCCAGAGTCATTGCAGCTGCTAGAACAATGCCAGATGGGTGTGGTGGCTTCCGCCTGTGATCTCAGCACTTCGGGAGGCAGAGGCAGGTGGATAGCTTAAGCCAGGAGATTGAGACCAGCCTGGGTAACCTAGTGAGACCCCCGTCTCTACATAAATATAAAGAAAATTAGCCCGGCATGGTGGTTTGTGTCTGTGGTCCCAGCTGAGATGGGAGGATCACTTGAGCCCAGAGAGTCAAGGTAGCAATGAGCCCAGAGCACACCACTGTACTCCAGCCTGGGGAAGAGTGAGACTCTGTGTCAAAAACATGCACTGAGTGGTTTAAACAACAGATGTTTCTTTCTCATGGTTCTGGAGGCTGGGATGTTCAAAAGCAAGGTGCTGGCACCTGGACAGACATGGCATAATCTTTAATGTCTATTGCTAAGTAAAATACTTCAGCCTGAAGAAGCTACATACTCTATGACTCAAACCACGTGTCATTCTGTACAAAGGCAAACTACAGACAACTTTAAAAATCAGCTGTTTTCAGGGAATCCAGGGAAAAAGGAGAAAGAGTAACAGGTGAAGCACAGGGGGTTGTCAGCATCAGAACAATTCTGCATGACAGAGCATGAGAGGTGGAGCAAAACACACACACACACACACACACACACACACACAACCTTGAAAACAGGCCTGGCGTGGTGGTTCACATCTATAATCCCAGCACTTTGGGAGGCCAAGACAGGATCAACTGAGGTCAGGGGTTCTAGATCAGCCTGGCCAACACGGCAAAATCCCCTGTGTACTAAACATACAAAAACAAATCAACCTTAAAAATGCAAAACAGAGTAATCCATAATGCCAATAAGAAATGTAGTTAATAATGTGTAAATACTGGTGTAATTAACTATAACAAATGCATCATACTAATATGTCAATTATGGGGGAGCCAGGGGGAAGGGGCACTTGCTAACTTTAGTATCTATTTTTAGCTCTATTTCTTTAGCTATTTTTTTTTGCTAATAATCTAAAACTTATCTAAATAATAATGTGTATTAATTCAAGAGTAATTTGACAACAATATTTTAGGGACAGATCTATTTCAGCAAATGTTTAACAATCAGTTAATGTCTAAACATGAGCTTCAGATGTGTTTTACTATTAAATGTGAACCAAAGCTGAGCTGTGAATGCATCTTTACTTACGTGGTTGAAGCACTACTGATTGAATAGTAAATTAAAATTATATGAATAACAAGATGGCTAAGCATTTTTATTGATTTGTCTTAAATATGCAATTTTGGAAAAAACTACAATCATTATTCGTGAATCAACACAAGCATTGAATGTCCACTGTGCCTTCAGCTGGCCATCTGCACCTGTGCTTGGTCTGGGGCCCTTTCTTGACTTATTGCTGGACTGGGGTTTGTATAGATCCTTGAAAGAGGAAAATGCTTTTCTCCTTTTCATCAGCTAAGATTCTGGGAAGTGTACTCACAGTAAAGAGAGCTGCTGACATCTTGCTGGCAGAAGACCAGAGGGAAATGGGTAATAATTTATGCAGAGCTCACACGGTGGATTGTGCTGTTCACGGACTCCGTGGCAGAGCCTCTCAGCCAAAGCTGGGCTTCAGGAAGATCTTGGGTTTTGATGTGCACTTAAAACATTTAAGAGACAGATTGTGTGGAAAATGCCTTTATGCAGACGAGACAACTCAGAAAGGCAGCAGAGCAGAGTGACTGAGTGGGCTGGGCCTGAGGGCCTGGGCTCCATCCCACTTAGAGCCACGTGGACCCAGGAAGGTCCTGCAACCCCTCAGTCCCCAGCTCTTTGCACTGCCATCTGAATACTTTATTTATTTGCTTGTTTTTTTTTCCTTGTTTCAAGTTTTAATCAAAGCTTGTATATAAGATTACTTTATTCCTGCATCTTCTCAATTGTTTCTTCCTTGTATTTGCCCTTTTCCTTTCCTACTTGGTGAGATTTGGCTTTCCATTCAAGGATCTTTTTGCGGTCTTTGTCCAGTTTTAGCCTAGTGATAACCACCTTGCTGGGGTGAATGCCTACGTGGACAGTTGTGCCATTAGCCTTTTCCTGCTGCACCCGTTCAATGTAGATTACATATTTCTTCCTGTAAACCTGGACTAGTTTGTCAATCTGCTGACCTTTATAGTGTCCTCGTACAACCTGAACTTCATCATCCTTTCGGTTGGGCGTGGATCACACGTTGTATTTCTGTCTCAGCTCTTTGGAAAGAGGGGAAGACATAATCTTCCTGCGAATGTGCACTGAAATGCCTTTGCGATTCTTGCTTTGGTTGGAAGTCACAAAGGGATTGAACTTCATTTTGGCAGCTCCCGCTTAGGTGATGGCCGCAAATGGGCTGCTTGTTTGTTTTTTGAGACGGAGTCTCACTCTTTCACCCAGGCTGGAGTGCAGTGGTGTGATCTTGGCTCACTACAACCTCCACCTCCTGGGTTCAAGCAATCCTCCTGCCTCAGACTCCTGACTAGCTGGGATTGCAGGCTCCCACCACCATGCCCAGCTACCTTTTGTCATCTCACATGACATTTGTGTGACAGAGTTTCACCATGTCTCTACTCCTGGCTGGTCTTGGACTCCTGGCCTAAAGTGATCTGCCCACTCTGACCTCCCAAGTGCTGGGATTATAGGCATGAGCCACTGCACCCAGCCCCATCTGAACACTTTAATAGGGCTGACCTGTTAGCCTTTTGAGGCTGAACATCATCTAATAGAGTTAAAGCTTTAGGAAAAATGGCTGGTTCTTCAATGCTCTACAATTAAATGCCTGGAATAAGAAGCTACGGGCTTGTTAGCAGGTAACAAGAAAGGGGTCTTGGCTGCTCCAGGGTAGGGGAGGATGGGGGTTGGCTTTTTGCCATTTGCCTGTGTCGGAGGCTTTATAGCCCATGGTGAATACCTGCTATCATCTCCCGGGATCCCCCTGTCAGCCCTGTGGGTGGGCAAAGGAGGAGCCGTGGCCTACACTTTATGGTTTAGGGGGTTGCTGTTTAGGGGACCGTGTGACTTTCCAGTCACAGCAGTGTCACGTGATGGATTTAGGGCAGGAATGTACCTGAGGCCTTGGGGACATAGTACCTGAGACCTCCAAATCATGCCCTGGACCCCAAAACATGAGATTCCTTCTCTTTCTCAAGACGTCCTGGCCCAAGGCATCCATGAGAGGAGGGCTGATACCCTGGAAAAGGCACCTGAGCCTGGAGAAGAGCTCGGACCAATGGGTCTCTTCCTTTCCATCCTAGACCCACAACAGGTTATGGCTGACCTCAAATGAAGCCCCTTCGAAGGATGAGGGTGATTCAAAACAGCGCCATCCTTTCCTAGCAGCTCCACAGTCAGCTGCCACCGCTATGCACTCCCAGCGGCCAATTGGCTGCAAAGGATCTCTTGGCTCTCAAACTGTATTGGAAAGTGACATTCCAAACTAGCTGTCACATGACCACCCTTGGGTGAGCAGTTAATGCCCTTTAACTAAGTGGCAGCTGGGCTAGCGTGTCAGTGGCTCAATGAACACTGTCTATAAATCTTCTTGTCTCAATTAGTGTTGATCTGAGCCTCTGTCTGTGGTGCTGGACTAAACAGCATGGAGTGAACTTATCCTTGTTCATTTCTTCCAAACCAAAGCTCAGTGTCTACTCACTCCTATTTCATCCCTAGGCCCTGTAGGGACAGTGCACAGAGTCCCATCTCCTTTTATAGGGACCCCTTCATAGCCACAGCCTAGAAACCCCCATCCCAGGACTCTCCCTGAGGACCACCCAGGCCCTCTTTCCTTCTGACACCAAATGTCCTCCACTAACCCGATGGCCCTGTCTCTTCTCACCACTCTCCCCAGCAGCACCCCAAACAGGAGGGAGCCCGTCCTCATCCCACCACATTTATGTCTGCATCAAAAACCCCAGTGTTTCCTTTAGGAAAACCTGGGAATCAAGATTGCTAATGTATTGTGTTGGATTTTGGCAATATTATTCTGCAGAATTTGGCTTTTAGTTTTCCTTTCTTGTAATGTCTTTTACAGAATTTGCTGTCATGATTTTCCCTATTAAAAGAGAGCAGTGTAGCTGGGTGCAGTGGCTTACTCCTGTAATCCCAGCACTTTTGGGAGGCTGAGGTGGGTAGATCACCTGAGGTCGGGAGTTCAAGACTAGCCTGACCAACATGGAGAAACTCTGTCTCTACTAAAAATACAAAATTGGCCAGGTGCAGTGGCTCACGCCTGTAATCCCAACACTTTGGGAGACTGAGGCAGGTGGATCATGAGGTCAGGAGTTCAAGACCAGCCTGGCTAATATGGTAAAACCCTGTCTCTACTAATAATACAAAAATTAGCCCAGCATTGTGGCACATGTCTGTAGTCCCAGCTACTCAAGAAGCTGAGGCAGGAGAATAGCTTGAACCCAGGAGGCGGAGGTTGCAGTGAGCTGAGATTGCATCACTGCACTCCAGCCTGGGTGACAGAGCAAGACTCCATCTCAATAAATAAATAAATAAATAAAAATTAGCTGGGTATGGTGGTGAATGCCTGTAATTCCAGTTACTCAGGAGGCTGAGACAGGAGAATTTCTTGTACCCCGGGAGGTGGAGGTTGTGGTGAGCCGAAATCCCACCATTGCCCTCTAGCTTGGGCAACAAGAGCAAAACTCCGTCTCAAAAAAAAAAAGAGAGAGTGATGTGAGTGTGTTCCCTCTGTATCTGGAAGTATACATACAAGATTGGAGTTGTTTCTGTTTAAAATGTAAGACAGACTCAGAGGGAGACAAGAAAGATGGAAGTTTGCATGATGGAAAGATATTATTTGTATTACTTTGTTTTTGTTTGACGGTTGCTTTCCCTGTGGCACAGTGCACATATATTACATGCCCAGATGGTTGCCTTCTTACAAACATGGTGTTACCACCACTCAGGTATAAACACCCTGGCAGCCCCTCTGTGGCAAATTCCCAGGCAATAACTCCTAAGAAATACCTATTCTGATCACGATCAACATATTTTAAATTTATTTTTAAACATCATATAAACAGAAACCTACAGTATATGCTCTTTTGTGTCTGGTTGAAAATTGTATGTGAATATGATGTGAATTTCTTTTTTTTTTTGAGACGGAGTTTCGCTTTTGTTACCTAGGCTGGAGTGCAATGGCGCTATCTTGGCTCACCACAACCTCTGCCTCCTGGGTTCAAGCAATTCTGCCTCAGCCTCCCGAGTAGCTGGGACTACAGGCGCTTGCCACCATGCCCAGCTAATTTTTGTATTTTTAGTAGAGACAGGGTTTCACCATGTTGACCAAGACGGTCTTGATCTCTTGACCTCATGATCCACCGGCCTCAGCCTCCCAAAGTGCTGCGATTACAGGGATGAGCCACCGCGATCAGCTGATGATGTGAATTTCACCGATGTTCCATTGTGATGAAACATTTGCCATTGTGATTGAAGCAGGAGTTGTGGGGAACAAATTTCTCAAACACTGAACTGAGGAAGGAAGTGGCTTTTTTTTCAGCTGGGAGATGCAGGGGGTACAGCCTCATTCACCGAGCTCCCCAAGCTGCAGCTTCTCTCCCCTTCTATAGGCTTACAACACAAAAGGGAAAACTGAGGCAGAACTATGTCATTGTCCATTTGCTGAACATCTGACCTTACAATCTTTGGACTTCATTGATTTGCTAATTCATATGCACCATGAGTGGGGACCAGCAGGGGAGGGGGCTTACAGAGACAAGACAAAAGTAACAAGCTGCTTGTTGGCAGAGGTGTTTCCAGGAGGTAGACTGGTCCGTGGAGACCCGGGAGTGTGAACCAGTGCTGGGCTCCAGCTGTCAGGGATAACATTCATTTGTAGCTCTTTCAAGGTTAACAGATAGCAGAGACACTGGGAACTAAAGAGGGAATCATTTTCCCAGCTCCTTGATATTTTATTTCATTTCCATTTTCTTCTTCACCCTCCTTCCCATCTGGGAAGCAAAGGGGCTTGGGGTGGAGGAAGATGGGACTAGTGGGGGGCAGCCAGAGCCCCCTCCGCTGGAAGTCAGGAAGAGGGTTTGGAGCTAGCAGGGCTGGGGCCGGCAAACCTGTGGGTGTCTGTGGATGTTCTAGAACTTTGCACTTACTGAGTGAGGCATGAAACCAGTGGTATTGGGCAGACAACTAATGCTGCAATTTAAAAAAAATCAAACTAAGTTGCCAGTTAGGTTGTGGAGAGTCAGAAGCTCTCACAGCTGGGATATTAACAAGATCAGCCATCTTAAGGGAATCTCTCAGCACACAGGAACATTAAGTGTGCACTCTCCATATACCAAGTCCACTCTCATTCAGAGATGGAGGGAAAGATGTAGTAGGATGTCCTCACTGGTAGCATGGTATTGGCAGGAACCTGGCTGCTCAGCACAAGAGGGTTTATAACAAATGTGTAGTTGACGCGATACTGACCAGTTGCTAGTGATGGAAGAGGTCCTCATGTGCACATGGATAAAATTAAATGTCTAAGTATGAGTTTGAAATCTTAGAAAAAAATTAAAAACTAAACCAGATGAGTCCAAAAGGGAAAAATAATTTAATTTATGAATGCAAACACTTTTCTTTTTAAGACACAGTGTCTCTCTGTCGCCCAGGCTGAAATGTAGTGGTGAGATCTCAGCTCACTGCAGCCTCAACCTCCCAGGCTCAAGTGATCCTCTCAGCCTCCCAAGTAGCTAAGGCTACAGGTGTGTGCCACCATGCCCAGATGATTTTTGTAGAGATTTTTTTTTTTTTTGTAGAGATAGGGTTTTGCCATGCTGCCCATACTGATTTTGAACTCCTGGGCTCAAGCAATCCACCTGCCTCGCCTACCAAAGTGCTGGGATTATAGGTGTGAGCCACAGAGCCCAGGTGAGCAGAGCTCTTTTCAAAAGCTAAGCTATGGTCTTCTTCACAGCTAACAATAGGCTCAGTTGGAGCCATTTAAATTTAAGAAGAATAAATCATAGGCGATGGTATTGTGTCATATGTTTAAAATATCAAGATGTTAAGTAGATAATTCTCCCCAGGTAAACTGGCATTCCATTTGACCAGGTATCTTTTGGTGTTTGGGCAGGTCACTGGTTCATTTTGTAGAGAACATAATATTTCAAAAAAATTTGGGGGGTGGAAGTAACTACCATGGGGAATTAAGATGTTGGCGCGATATTGGCTTGCTGCAATTTCTGCCACCCGGGTTCAAGCGATTCTCCTGCCTCAGCCTCTCAAGTAGCTGGAATTACAGGCAGGTGCCACCACGGCTGGCTAACTTTTGCATTTTTAGTAGAGCTGGGATTTTGCCATGTTGGTCAGGCTGGTCTCAAACTTCTGACCTCAGGTGACCCACCTGCCTTGGCCTACCAAAATGCTGGGATAACAGGCGTGAGCCACTGCGCCTGGCCCATAAGCATTTTTGACACCTATATCTCTCTGATTCCTTCAAAGCCGTGTTTTGGTGGAGCAGAAGCGGTTCTTTGGATAAAGCAGCCAGATGTTATAGAATCAGCTCTGACTCAGGAGCTCTCCTGACTTCCTGGTACCCTCCAGACTTTTCTCCACTAAACCAGTAGTTCTCAATTGTGCCACCCGGGGACGCCTGGGGTTTTTAAGACCGCTCAGGGGCCTGTGAGATCAAGTCTATTCCATGATACTACTGAGACATCATTTGGCTTATTCGCTCTCACTCCTTGTGAGCAGGGCCAGGTTCCCAGAGGCCCCTGCTGTGCAGCGTGGCAGCCTGAAGACAGGCCTGGCTCCAGCCTGTGTTGTCAGATGTGACAGAGACTGGCAGAATTGTAAAGCAAGACCACTTTGCCACCAGTTATTTTTGCTTTGGAAAATAGCTTTCACAAAAATGTGCTATTTATGTTGCCATATAATGGGCTTGTTTCTGTTATTTTTCTAAAAATTAATAAATATTGGCCAGCGGCAGTGGCTCTCGGCTGGAATCCCAGCACTTTGGGAGGCTGAGGCAGGTGGATCACCTGAAGTCAGGAGTTTGAGACCAGCCTGACCAACATGGTAAAACCCCATCTCTACTAAAAACACACAAAAAATTAGCCAGATGAGGTGGTTCGTGCCCGTAATTCCAGCTACTCGGGAGGCTGAGGCAGGAGAATTGCTTGAACCCGGGAGGCAGAGGTTGCAGTGAGCTGAGATCATGCCATTGCACCCCAGACTGGGCAACAAGATTGAAACTCTGTCTCAGAAAAAAAATTAATAAATATTTTAAATGTTTCTCAGCTTCAATTTCTTTCTGTTGTCGATAGTCATGCTTCCTTTTATTCTCTTTTCCCCAGCTTTATGAAGGTATACGTGATCAAAATTGAGCTGTTTACAGTTCAGAATGTAAAAAAAAAATTAAATTCTAAGCCCCTCAACTGACTGAATGGACCCTCTTCTCAGCCAAGAAACCTGAAAAACTAGTTCAGGCCATGAGGGAAGAGGGGTCGGCCACGCTTCATTCTACTCTCCTCCCTTTGGGCCTCAGGTATAACCGGCCAACGTTGACATTAATGTAGAGATTCTAAGCCTGTCAGAACAAACTCTTTGTAGTAATAGACACCAAATTCCAACCTGACTCTGGTAAAGCATCGCATGACAGCAGGCCCAGAAGGAAATAAAAGTATTTTACCCCAAAATATATTTCTTTGACATATTTTGAAATGCCCTGCAAATTTGTCTTTTAGGGAAAAAATTAGCATTCTGTAGAAAATCTCTTTCCCTTACTATGTCTTTCTGGAGAGTTTGCTCCTTTTAAGTCCAATAAGGGACATCCACATCTATTCTCTCTGAAGTGTGCTAGGAGGCTTCATCTGTAGGAATAGAACCTTGGCTTCCACAGCCTGCACCCGCCCACCTTATTTATTTATTTATTTTTTTGAGACAAAATCTCTGTTGCCCAGGCTGGAGTGCAATGCTCACTTGATTTTGGCCCACTGCAACCTCCACCTCCCGAGTTCACGTGATTCTCCTGCCTCAGCCTCCTGAGTAGCTGGGATTACAGGCGTGCACTACCATACTGGACTAATTTTTGTATTTTTAGTAGAGATGGAGTTTCACCATGTTGATAAGGCTGGTCTCGAACTCCTGACCTCATAATCCGCCCTCCTTGGCCTCCCAAAGTGCTGGAATTACAGGCATGAGCCACTGTGCCTGGCCGCCGCCCCCCTCCCCCCCCCACCACATTAATTGAAGCTGATTTTAACCTTCAGGCAGAGCTTAACCCTTTCAACGAATTGCCAATTGTGACATTTTTGAATCTACCTGTGACCTGGAAGTCCCTGCTTCAAGGTGTCCTGACTTTCTGGGCCAAATGGATGTACACCTTACACGTATAGATTTGTCTTTGCCTGTAACTTTGGTCTCCCTAAAATGTACAAAATCAACCCGTAACCCAACTACCTTGAGTACATGTTCACAGGACCTCCTGAGGCTGTATCAAGGGTCATGATCCTTAACCTTGGCAAAAATAAACTTCTAAATTGATTGACACCTGTCTCAGGTACTTTTTAGTTGATAGCAAGGTAATGTATACAACAACTTTAGTTGATGATACTAAAGTATCAGCTTTAGTTGATACACGTATACATAGAAAAACAATTTAGCCCAGCTAGTTAATATTCCCATCACATCACATACGTATAAGTTTTTTGTGGTGAGACCCCTTAGGATCTCTCTTCTTTGCAAATTTCAAGTATACAATGCAGTATCATCAACTGTGGTCACCGTGCCCTGCCCTCGGTCCTCAGAGCATACTTCTCCCACCTGAAACTTTGGACCCCTGACCAACCCCCATTCCCCCCCAGCTCTAGTTTCTCATGTAGTAACAATCCTAGCTACAACCCACCTGGAGATAACCTCTGAGTCCTCTGTCATTTATAGGAGTGTGAAGGGCTTGAGACCTCAGTCCAGGTGGTGCTGCCCCGAGCCATGCCCTCTGGAGTGCCCCCAGTGCAGCTCCCCATGGTGTGTCCCAGACTGGAGACTGTTGTGTCGGTGCCCAGGCAGGGCACAGGAAACAGTGATGGATGAATAATCGATTCCTGCTAAGTCATGGGCATGTTTGGGCTTCTCTTTACCCACCAAGGTTGTCTGGCCTGCAGCAAGTCCAGAGAGAGCTGGGCTGCTCCCCTCCCCCCTCAACCCCATGTCTTCTCAGTGGCCTTCACCTGGCCAAGACCCCCTAGCTGCAGGGCAGGGCTGTGGGTCTGGGCTGGTAGGAGGCTTGCATGTGATCACATACTTGAAAAACTAAGTTCCAGCAAAGTTAACAAAGAATGCAATGGAGCCACTGCACCAGTGTCTTGAATGTTCTTTCCTGATGGAAAAGCTTACATCCATGTCTCAGTATCTGTGGCACAAGAATATGTCTCTGGAAAAGAGTATTCATGGCCACCAAAAAATACCACCATCAAGAGTAATCAGCTGTGTGGTAGAAACCCTGGATGAATGCAGCACTGTGGAAAGCCAGAAAGACAATGAAGGGTGGACAAGGTGACTGGCTGTGTCAAACACTACCTTAGGGAAACTCCACTCTCCAGAGACCCGGAAGCTGCTGATGACCAAGGTGAGCACAGATGGAGGAGAGAGTGGACAAATCCTTCCTATGCTGGCGATCACAGCACACACCTTTCCCCTTTCAGAATGTGCTCAGGAGGCCAGGCGCAGTGGTTCACGGCTGTAATCCCAGCACTTTGGGAGGCCGAGGTGGGTGGATCATTAGGAATCTGTTTTCAAATTGCTCACCAAGAGGACTGAGGGCATAATACAGCTGACATGCTGTTATATGAGGACCACATCCTTAACTATCAGTAAGGAAAATGAAGAGCTCTTTCTTTTCAGCAGTTATTCCCAAAGTAGTACTTTTAAATGTAACATAGGCAAGTATTTAAGGACAATCTGTGGGGATCCTGTGATATCCACGGGATCCTGTGATATCCACAGCACACTGCGGCAACACTGCTGTCTGTGCCTGAAAATCACAAAAGCCGTGTGTGGAAAGAGTTATCAGTCCAGTTAGATGTGGCCTTGTATATCTGGAAATCCACTGGATCCCAAATAAGTAACAGTCACTCAGTACCTAGAGGTAAACCTTCATAGCAAATAGCAAATCATCATGGAAATAGATGCATCTAAAATCAGGTGAAAATGAAGCCTCAAAACAAATAACTCAAATATAAATACCAAAAAACAAAGACAATCTAACTAAAATAAACTGGAAAAAACTAAAACTTAATCATCATAAAATATAATATTGATAAATAAGGTAAGTAAAAAAGGTTAAAGAAAAAATGTTTTTAAAAACATGGTACAAGTGGCACATGAATGACTAGAGACCCAGAAAAGACCCTGACAGCAGCTCCAAGCAGCCTTTGCTTGGATGTAGCAAGGATGTGACCAGAGTATGTCCTGCGACGTGTTCAGTCCAGCCCTGTTTGCTGAGTTCAAAGCCGAGTGTCAAAAATGTCTTGCGTTGTTCTCCAGCATCATGTTGGCCTGATGAAGACCACAGAACCGCTCTTGTTTAAGCCCTAGGTGCATGGCATTTCTCTCCCATCACACTGGCTCTGTGGCCAGCCCAGGGACATGGAGCTTTTTGGGTCCCCTTGTTCCCTGAAGGATGTCACAGCAGAAGCATATCACTTGCTCCGTGTGGGTCAAGGACAACACCTGCTGACCACTCCATGGCTGGGCATGGCATGCAAGTTTCTAATGTTTCTCATTTGAAACGTATTATGATTCTGTGACCCAAATTGGGGGGATATAATTCTCGTTTTTACGGTGGGGACACCAAGCCTCAGAGAGGTGTTTGCCAAAAGTCCTGCTGCTGGCAGTCTAGTGAGGGATTTGAACACAGATCTGCGTTTGGCCATTTCTCCTGCTCTTTGCCAGGCAGGCCCCTAGGCAGGACTCCAGCCCTCCATCCCCTCCCACGTGAGGCCCAGCCTGGCTCCCCAGGAGCATGCGGTCCACTCTGCAGCTTCTCCCTGGACATGTGCGTCATCTTTGCAGGGCTGTCACTGCTTTAAATTGACCTGTCCCCACTGGAAAAAGATTTTGCAATCTAACAAAGAAACATACTTTCCTGAAAAAAAACTTTGCAGTTTCTATCTTATTCTACCTTCCGCAAAATTCAGTGACTAGGTTTTCCCAACTGAGAAATCCCTACGCTTGGTCTGACAAAGAATTTGGGGCCACTTCTGAGCAGGAGAGGCTGTCTCTGGAAGATGGAGTTTGCATGTCGGCAGCTGGCATCCCGGGACATTTGGGAAGTTTACGGGACCACAGGAGAGAATTGTGGGGTTGGGACTGTCCCCAAAGACCTACGATGGGAGTGGCTGCACATCTCACTGGAGCCTCTGGCCTCAGGAAAAGCTCTTTGGCTTCCATAAGCTCACCCTCCACCCCACCCCTGCTCCAGGGACACCCTCTGTAGCCCCTCTCCTTCTCCACTTGGCTCCTCTGCCCCCTCTCCCTTCACCCTTGAGGAAGATGCTTGGTTTCTGGGAGCCGTCCCAGTCCTGCTCCATCTTCTCCCTAGAAATAGGCTGATTTCCAAGTTTCTCTCTGTCCTTTCCCTTCAGAGAAGTTGCCTGGGCCCCCTCCCAGCTTGGGCTTTGCACACAGATCTGAGCTCAGCAACTTTACTGAGTGAACGTTTGCTGGACAAACAGAGCCAGCATGCAGCAAGAGAGAAATGCAGACCGGGTGTTCACACTCCACACCTCGATCAGGAATCTTTTTATCAAACCAAACAAGGAAAATGAACACTTAGGAGCAGCCTACACTCTAACAGGAGCCATGCCAGTCACTTCACCATCTCTCTCTCTTTTTTTTTTTTTGTGAGATGGAGTTTTGCTCTTGTCACCCAGGCTGGAGTGCAGTGGTGCCATCTCTGCACACCACAACCTCCACTTCTGAGCAAGTCACTGGCTCAGGCAGGTTCAGTACTCAAGCCTGCCAATCATGAGCCAGTGCGGTTCAGAACCGGACTCCTGCCTGAGCTACGAGAAAGGGCCCCCGTCTCCCACCAGACTGGGGCCTGGATACCCATCTAGGATACCAGCTGCAGTGACAACTACCACCTTGCAAATAAACCCACTGCAGGGAAGGCAGAGCTGAGAGATGGACAGAGAAACAGGGCCCCAGTGACACTGTCCAGGACGTGGGCAAGCTGCACCTGAACCGCCCCCCACACTCTTCAATGCTGAGGGCCACTAACTCCCCAGGTTTCTGAAGCCAGCTTCCAGGGGTTCTGCAGCTGTGGCTGACTGGCTCGCCTGCTCCTCGCACTGTGGCTGCTCCCGGGTTTCCCTGCCAGGCTGGGGCAGGGCTCCATCTGTTGGGCCCCAGAGGCACTGCCCCGTCCTGCCCACCATCTGCAGCCTGAGCAGAGGGGGCTGTCCGGGCCTCACCAGCTGGTAGTGCTGCTTGGACAGCAGCAGGATGCCGCCAACATAGGTCTTGTAGTGGTAGAGAGGGTGGAGCTCCGGGGAGGCCACGTGGAAGGGCCCAGCCTCAGGGAAGCCATAGTCCAGCTCCTCGTTGAGAGGGAGCAGGTCAACGTCGTGCATAGCAATGTAGTCCGTGCTGTTGCTGCTCTCCAGGAAGCCCACGTTGATGAGCGCTGCTCGGTTGAACCTGTGCAGGGCGGCCGAGGCTGGGCAGGGGCGGCGCATGGGCTCACTGCCGGGGGCTCAGCACCCACCCCGGGGCCCCCGTGGTGCCTATGCTGCTCTCTGGCCCAGCACTGACTTCATTCAGCCTATGGGGCTGTCTCCTCCACTCATCGCACAAATATTTACTGAGCGCCTGCTACGTGCCAGAAACCATTCAAAGCACTGGAGGTACAGCAGTGAAAAACCAGGCCTGCTCTCGAGGAAGCGAGATTCCAATAGAAGGAAAGAGAAACAAACAAGCACAAAGCGCGGCCGATGGTGGTGAGTGCCGGCGGGAAAGCAGAGCAGGCGAGGAGACGGTACGCGGCCGGGTGGGGCGAGGGCGGTGGAGGCGATGTCAGGGATGACACAGTGACTGCACAAAGCCCAAGGGCCACTGAAGGATGGGGCTCTGACTCCCTGTGCAGGCTCTGAGCAGGGGTGGGGCATGCTGTGACTTATGTCTGGACAGGACCGCCCTAGCTGGTCTGTTGAGAATAGACTGTTGGAGCAGGGGTGAAAGCAGGGAGACCAGCTGGGAGGCTACAGCAATAATTTAGGTGAGAGACGGAGAGATGAAGGTGTCCTAGCTCAGGAGGTGACAGTGGTGACAGTGAGAAGCAGGCAGATTCTAGATGGATTTTGCTGACAGGATACAGTATACGACAGAGAACGAGCGGCTGAGGACGACTCGGAGGCTTTTGGGCTTGAGCAAGGGAAGCAAAAAGCTTCCATTTCCATGGGGAAGAGGGCAGAACTGCAGGTCTAAAGTAGGGCGGGGCACCAGCAATTCAGCTGTGATCATGGAAGCCTGCAGTGGCTCTGAGGCCACCATGTGGAGGGACTGTGTAGACGGCTGGGCTGGTGAGCCTGGAGTTCAGGAGAGCGGTCTGGGCCAGGAATAGCCCAGGGAATCATCAGAGTAGAGATGG
The DNA here is from genome assembly GCF_001604975.1 of Cebus imitator. Lineage (NCBI taxonomy): Eukaryota > Metazoa > Chordata > Mammalia > Primates > Cebidae > Cebus > Cebus imitator. The sequence goes on from NW_016108285.1 coordinate 97,151, forward strand.
GGTTTAATGCCTGGAAATGATATGAGATGCCCCAAGGAACGCCTGGAGTTACAAAAGGGGGGCTGCCAAAGCACCGAGCCCCAAGAAGCCCCGATGGTGAGAGCTCAGGGAGACAAGGAGAACCCACAGAGACAGAGGGCCAGCCGGTGCAGAAGGAGGACCAGAGGGTGCTGCCCCAGCACCAAGCAGGAGCGTTTATGAAGGAAGACCCTGCTGACAGGTCCCTGGAATACGGGCCCAGCACAGCCTCTGCACCAACCGAGCGGAGGTGGCTGGTGACCCCAGTGAGAGCTGCTCTGTACCATGGTGGGCACGGAGTCTAAGCGGAAGGGGTTCAAGAGAGACAACGGGGGAGAAAGGGAAGGAGGTCTGCCAGAAAGCAGAGAAGTGGAGGGACAGCCTTGGGATGTGGGATCCAGGGAGTCTTTTTCCTTTGAGAGAGGAGCCACTTCAGTGTGTGTATGCTCATGGGTATGCTCCAGGAGAGGAGTGCTCATCGTGAGGGAGAGGAAGGGGCCAACTGGGGGTGGGGGGAAACACTAGGGGGTAGGGACGGTGGAGAGTCAGCCCAGACAGAAGCTAGGACGGCCCTGAATCCCTGTGCACAAAGGCTGAGAGGTGAGTCGAGGTGGCGGGAACCGGGGAAAGTTCTCTTCATTTCATTCTGTTTTCTGAAACTGGAAGCAAAGTCATCAGCTAAGAGTGAGGACAGGGGAGGAATGAGAAAAGATGGTTTTAAAGGCTGCGGTGGACAGACCAGAAGAAAGTGAGGCTCCCAGCAGGGCAGAGGGCCTTCCTGGGGGGACTCATTGGCAGAGGCGCAGCAGTGTGGCCGCCTCATGTGTGATCTTTTCTCTCCAGTCCCCTCCAGTGCTCAGGCGCAGGTGTGGAGCAGACAGCTGGAGTAAGTCAGGCTGAGATTACGGCAGCAACAAGGGGCCAGAGGCTTGAGGGAGTATGCCAGGGAGGATTTTAGTGGCGGACCTTGGACTCCACGTTAGGTATGAAAAAGTAAAGACAAGGAGGGTGGCAGGGAAAAGGTGGGGGGACCTGGGGATCCAGATCAAGGAGACTTGAAAAGGTGGGAAGATCAGGCTGGTGGGGCTGAGAATCCATCTTCCGGTGGGAATTAACTGGAGGGAAAGGAGGTGAAGGGCTGGAGGGTGAGATGCCAGGCTGTGGTCATGGAAGGGAGCACTTTTTGGTAAGGGTGGAGATTTTAGGATAATGCCAGGTTGTGGGCAACATTAAAGCCGTGGCCTTGACCCTCCCTTTCCCTAATTCCCCAGCCAATCCCCAGGGAGTCCTGTCTGGGCTTCCTCCACAGCACCTCTCTCTACCCACCGCCCCCAGCACCACACCATCAAGCCACTGTCATCTCAGACCACAGCAGTAACCACCTAATTGGTCTCCATGCTTCTCCTCTTACCCTGGTATAATCGATTCCACACACAGCAGCCACAGTGAGTTCTTCAAAATGGCAGTTAGATCACGGCCCTCTCCAAAGATTCCCGTCACACTCAATGAGAGGGGCCTGCCACCCCCCGCCCTCCTGCCCCCAGCCCCAGGTGGCCTCTCACAGGCCCTGAGAAGCCTTAGCCCAGGAAAGGGGTGCCGGGAGGGGAGGAGGTGGGGGCAGGCGCTACCTGAAGTGGTCCACCTGGTTGAGCACGTAGATGTGGTGCTGAAGGATCAACAGGGGGCCTGAAGGATCAGCAAGAACAGGCCGGGCAGCAGAGAGCTTACAAAGTGAGTTACAGGAAGGGTTAAAGCCGTTGGGCATGCTTTAAGTCACATGCTAGATCCAGACTAACTTCTCCCTTTTTCTAGAGGAACAACTGCCAATCTGGAAGCCTTGAAGCCAGTCCCAGGTTCCACACACAGCTGAGAGGTGGCCTGGTAGGACACCCCCCCCCAAGGGCTTCTGACTTACCCCCCATTATCCTGTGGTGGTGGTTTTGGCTGGAGAGGAGCACAGCCCAGTCCTGAGAGTGGCCTGGGAAGGCTGGAACCTCTACAGATTCTCCCTTGCCCTCTGGGCTTTTTCTGGGGACAGGGTAGAGACTGGAGAGATGGATATGGGGTGATATCCCACCTTCAGGAAAAGAAGCAGTGACTATTACCCAGGGGAACGGCATGGATTGGGCACTCTGAGCACTTTCACATGCTATTCCCTTGGCCCTGCTCCCCTCTTCTACGAGGAGCACGTCCCCATGGGCATCATCCTGTGCTCTAAGAGCACAAACCACTGAGCAATTCAATTGAACCCAGACTCCCAATTCCTCAGGACAGTGGACGCTGAGAAGAGCTGCTCCTTGTGCCCTCTGGTGGCAAACTCCAGATCTGCAGTCCCAGAATCACCCAGGCCCAGCACTCATCAATCATTGACCAAGGCTAGTAAGAGGCGGATTCAAACCCAGACAGGCTGGATCCAGAGCCCACACTCAATAGCTGCACTAGCCTGCATCTGTGGCGTGGATCATTGCAGCACTGTGTCAAAAGCACAGAATTGACATCAGCAAACTTCTGTGGGAACACAGTTACAGAAAGGGACCAGGAAACAGAGGGGCTTGTCTCATACAAACCTTTGTACCACAAGGTTTGAATCCTCAGCTGCTCTGGTTACAGAGCCTCAAAAACTGCAAAGGTAACTGGAAGACAACTGGCACCTCCTCTTCTGCCAGGCAGTGCCAAGGTATTTACATGTATCAATCTCTATTATTTCCCTCCATCATTATCCTTTCCTCCTGTAGGTGTTTTGTCAGTCTGTGTACTAAATTGTAATAAAGCTGACTTCTTATTTAATAAAAATAATAGGAAAACAGGGAACCTGTTTCCTATGAACAGGGTTGAGAATCCTTGGCATATCACAAGCCATCTTCCTTTTGTTAAATAAATTAATTGTTCCTGAAAGCCTGCCCTGTCTGAGCTTTATGTATGGATCTTCTCTTCCCCACTCCTCTGAGCCCAGCATGGTAGGTCCTGCTTTGCAGATCAGGGTTTTCCGGCATAGGGTGGACAAGGCCTGTCCAAGGTCACACAGCTAGACTTGGGGCAGTGATGGGGTTTGCATCTCGGTCCTCCTGACTCCACTGTCAAAGCTCTTCATTTTTATTTATTGAGACAAGAGTCTTGCTCTGTCACCCAGTCTGGAGTGCAGTGATGCGGTCTTGGTTCACTGCAGTCTCTGCCTCCCGGGTTCAAGTGATTGTCGTGCCTCGGCCACCTGAGTAGCTGGGATTACAGGAACGTGCCACCAAGCCCAGCTAATTTATTTATTTATTTATTTATTTATTAGTGGAGATTGGGTTTTGCCACATTGGCCAGGCTGGTCTTGAACTTGCCCAGAGTCTGGGCAAGGACACTACACTGGGGGTGAGCTTTTCTCAGGCCATGCTGCATGGCTCATGGCTCTCCACGCCTTCTCTGCTGCTTCCCTGTTTGAGTTCAGTCTTGGGGCACAGAGTGTGACTGGCATAAGGAGCAGGAAGGGGCCCACCCCACCTGAAGGTGAGGAGGTTCCCAGGAAGGTGCCTGGCTGCAGCATGGAGAGACTGGTGGTCACTGGGCCTGGCACTCAGCACTCTGTGGAGCCTGCAAGGATGGCTGGAAGGAGTTGGTTTGCAGAACAAATGGGGCCTTGTCGTGGCAGCGGGAGGGGACCTTCCCCGGACCTGGTCCTCGATCTGGCAGAGATGAACGTCTCAGGCTGTGCAGCACGTGGCTGTGGGTCTGGCGGAGATGAACACCTTGGGCCGGGCAGCAGCTGCATCAACACTATGCTTCCTGATGGTAACACCTGCCACAGTGGCTTGGAGGAGATGCCCACATCAGGCCCTGGGCTGTAAGTCAGTGGGCCAGTGTTTGCCCGAGACAGGACTCCTGGGAGGGGCTGCCGTTGTCCCTCCTGCCTCAGCTGCTCTTAGCTCCCTGCTGTGCCATCAGGTGCTCTCTGGACAGATGCTTCCAGAACAGGCTCTTCCACAAAAAAGGTGTAGGCTCCAGGGCCTGCAGCACAGAAGAGGAAGCTTTTGGACACGTAGGCAGGGTCACTCTGCACAAATCTCTTGGACGAAAACCCTCATTAGAAACTGCATCGGCCGGGCGCGGTGGCTCAAGCCTGTAATCCCAGCACTTTGGGAAGCCGAGGTGGGTGGATCACAAGGTCAAGAGATCGAGACCATCCTGGTCAACACGGTGAAACCCCGTCTCTACTAAAAATACAAAAAATTAGCTGGGCATGGTGGCGCGTGCCTGTAATCCCAGCTACTCAGGAGGCTGAGGCAGGAGAATTGCCTGAACCCAGGAGGCGGAGGTTGCGGTGAGCCGAGATCGCGCCATTGCACTCCAGCCTGGGTAACAAGAGCGAAACTCCGTCCCAAAAAAAAAAAAAAAAAAAAAGAAACTGCATCAGCATTCCTTGGGGACCTGAGCATTCCTGGGAAGGCCTCGTCTCTATCTCCCACCCCAGCTACACCTGCCTTTCTGCCTCTGTCCACCTAATGTGGAGTAGCGAGCCTCCTCCAAGTTCAGTCAGAGGTCAGAAGCCAGTGTCCCCTGGCCAGGTCAGAGTCCTTGATTTTGGAGCATTGAGAGATTAAGTGGCAAAGATGAGCAACCTACAGCTGCTCTGGTTGTTGTAGGAATAAATGGCTCTTCAGTCAGGTACTGAAGCACTGCTGAGAGAACATCTGACCTATGTCCCCACCTTGTGAAAATGGGCACTCCTTCTGTGGATGGCTGGGCTGTTCCTGCTCATCCGAAGTGTTCCCCAGTTTCCTCAGCAGGGAGGTCCAGCCCTGGTCACAGACTGCACATAAAAGTTGCATATTTAGAGCAGAATTCATCAAAAGCTTAAAACAACAGTGTGAATTTTAGGGTAAGAGCTCTCTCACTTGTGTGTGAAATGTGTAGTATCAGAATTCAGTGGTTTTCAGTTTAAACTAAAATAAACAGAGTAGTGCATGTGATGGTGCCAAAAGTATATACGATAGAATTTTCCTTCACAAGAAACCTGGCCACAAGAGGTAAACATACAATGCCCAGGAAATACCTTCCACTGTCCTTCTTACATTACAGAACAAACATCTCTGTCCCCAGCCTTCAGCACCAGCTCTGACAGAGGCAATGACTAGGTAAACATGGCACTCAGCCCAAGAAGGTAGATTCATTCTGAAATGTAAGACAGCTACAATTTCCTAATTCTAGGACCAAAAGAGTAGTGTTTTACTGAAAGTCTATGATCAGTGTCTCCAAGAGCAGTCCCAAAAAGGAAGCAACTCTTGTTTCCATGACTAAGAGGAAGACAGAGGTGTGAGGAGAGGCTCTTGCCCAGCAGCAGGGGAGGGGCAGGACTGGGGTGGGACTGAGTGTGCTTGTGTGAAATAAATGTGCACACTCCTCTGCTGTGATTATTCTTCTTTTGGGACAGAATGGTGTTCTTACAGGAGGCCAGTGAAGGCAGAATTTGGATTAGGCCAACCTCACGCAAAACCCTTCTACATCTTCATATTGAATTATGTTAAACATAAATCTCTGGCCAGGCGCAGTGGCTCACACCTGTAATCCCAGCACTTTGGGAGGCTGAGGCAGACGGATCATGAGGTCAAGAGATCGATACCATCCTGGCCAACATGGTGAAACCCCATCTCTACTAAAAATACAAAAATTAGCTGGGCATGATGGCATGTGTCTGGTAATCCCAGCTACTCGAGAGGCTGAGGCAGGAGAATCGCTTGAACCTGGTAGGCGGAGGTTGCAGTGAGCCTAGATCACGCCCCTACACTTTAGCCTGGGTGACAAGAGTGAAACTTTGTCAAAACAAAAACAAAACAAAAACCACTGCTGGGCGCAGTGGCTCATGCCTGTAATCTCAGCACTTTGGGAGGCCGAGGCAGGTGGATCATGAAGTCAGTAGCTTGAGACCAGCCTGGCCAACATAGTGAAACCCTATCTCTACTAAAAATACAAAATAATTATCTGGGCGTGGTGGTAGGTGCCCGTAATCCCAGCTACTTGTGAGGCTGAGGCAGGAGAATTGCTTGAACCTGGGAGTCAGAGGTTGCAGTGAGCCGAGATCACGCCACTGCACTTCAGCCCCCACAACAGTATGAGACTCTATCTCAAAAAGCGAACAAACAAAAACCATAAACTTCCAAATACCTACAGGGATACAGGCACAGAGCCTTTTTTTTCCTTTTCTTTTTTTTTTTTTTTTTTTTTTTNTTAAAGTCTTCTCTATTGCCCAGGCTGGAGTGCAGTGGCACGATCTCAGCTCACTGCAACTTCTGCCTCCTGGGTTCAAGCAGTTCTCCTGCCTCAGCCTCCTGAGTAGCTAGGATTACAGGTGTGTGCCACCACGTCCTGCTAATATTTGTATTCTCAGTAGCGACAGGGTTTCACCATGTTTACCAGGCTGGTCTCGAACTCCTGACCTCATGATCTACTCATCTCAGCCTCCCAAAGTGCTGGAATTACAGGTGTGAGCCACCACGCCCAACCAAGTCTTCTTAAGCAAGCAGAAGAAACATCCTTGTTCTCTATGAAGATCCACACAGAAAACAGTCTTGGAGGAATTACTCAAGTAAAAAGAGAAATGAACCCAGAAGAAGCTGTGAGAGATCATGGGAAATAAAGAAATGAAACCACTGGAACCCCCAATGAGCCAGCATGAGAGTTCCAGACATGGTCACTATGGTTTAGGCAGGGCAGCTGGAAATGGAGCCAAGCAGAGGGTGCAAAGAGCATGCCTGTGATGGGGGAGGCGTAAGTGGTGATGGGGTTTTGTGAACATGAGTGTGAGCTGGGGGATGTAATATTAGGAAAATTAGAATGAGTAACTTGTAAAACAGCAGGGGAAACCTGGATTTCTGTAATGAAGAACAAAAATGTAGAAAAATGAAACCAAAATGTAAAATAAATAATATGGAAGAATTGAGTTTCTGTAGAAAAGAGTGTGAGATATTTTTAAATGAGAAAATTGGCTAATGAAAAAAAAGAAAGTAATGAAAAAGAAAAAGAAAGATTAGAGAGAAATAACAAAGCCAGAATTGGTTATTACCAAGAAGGGCATTACATAATAGTAAGGGGTTCAATTCAACAAGCAAACAACTATTCTAAATATATGTGCACACAACACATGAGCACACAGATTCATAAAACAAGTTTTTAGACATCTACGATGAGACTGTGATAGCCATACAATAAGAGTGGGAGACTTTAACAGTCTGCTGGCAATATTAGACAGATCATTGAAGCAGAAAACAAAGATATTTGGAAGCCAAACTTGACACTTAACCAAATGGACTTATCAGACATCTACAGAACTCTCTACTAAAAACCAACAGAATGCACACACTTCTCATCTACACATTGCATATGCCCTAAAATCAACCACACAATTGACCATGAAACAATTCTCGGCAAATTAAAAAAAAAAAATCATACCAAGCATACTCTCAGAACACAGTGCAATAAAAACAGAAATCAATATCACGAAGATTGCTAAAACCATACAATTAAATGGAAATTAAACAATCTGCTCTTGAATGACTTCTGGGTATACAAAAAAATTAAGATGGCTATCAAGCAATTCTTTGAAATTACTGAGAACAAAGACACAACATACTAGACTCTTTGGGACACAGCCAAAGCAGTGTTAAGAAGAAAGTAGATCGTGCTAAAACCCCATATTCAAAAAATTAGAGAGATCTCAATTTAACAACCCAGCATTACATCTTGAGGAACTAGAAAACCAAGAGAAAACTGACCCCAAAGATAGCAGAAGAAAAGTAATAACCAAAATCAGAGGTGAATTGAATAAAATTAAGATGAAGAAAAACTATACAAAAGATCAATGAAACCAGAACTTGGTTCGTTCAGAGACTAAATAACACAGATAGACCACTAGTTAGGCACATAAAGAAGAAAGGAGAGAATATCCAAAGAAACACAAGCAAAAATGACAAAGAGGACTTTGTCACTGACTGCACCAAAATATGAAATTCATCAGAGACTATTATGAACACTTCTATGCACACAAGCTAGAAAACCTACAAGAAATGTATAAATTCCTGGAAGCCTACAACCTACCAAGACTGAATCAGAAGAAAATTCAAACTCTGAACAAACCAATAATAAGTGCAAAAACTGAATCAGTAATAAAAAGCCTACCAACCAGAAAAAGCCCAGGACCAGGCGGATTCATAGCCGAATTCCACTAGACATATAAAGAAGACCAGGTACCATTTCTACTGAAACTGTTCCAAAAACTGAGGGGGAGAGACTCTTCCCCAACTTATTCTATGAGGCTACCAACATTCCGATTCCAAAACCTGGCAAAGGCACAACGACGACAAAAAATGAAACCTCAGGCCAATATGCTTGATGAACATAGATGCAAAAATCCTCAACAAAATACCAGCAGACCAAATCCAACAGGACACCAAAAAGCTAATCCATCATGATTGAGTAGGCTTTATCCCTGGGATGTAAGATTGCTTCAACATACAAAATCAATAAATGTGATTCATCACGTAAACAGAAGTAAAAACAAAAACCACATAATCATCTTAATAGAGGTAGAAAAAGCTTTTGATAATATTCAGCATTTTGTCAAGAGCTTTTGATAAAATTGAGCATCGCTTCATATTAAAAACCCTCAACCAACTAGGCATTGAAGAAACATACCTCAAAATAGTGAGCTAAGTATGGCAAACCCACAGCCAGCATCATACTGAACGGGCAAAAGTTGGAAACACTCCCCTTGAGAGCTTAAACAAGACAAGGATGCAAACTTACCACTCTTATTCATTCAACATAGTACTAAAAGTGGTAGCACGAGCTATCAGGCAAGTGAAAAAAATAAAAGGCATCCAAATACAAAGAGAGGAATTCAGACTATCTCTGTTTGTAGATGACATGACTTTTTACCTAGAAACTCTATAGCTTTGGCCCAAAAGCTCTTAGATCTGAAAAACAAATTCAGCATAATTTCTGGATACAAACAACATTTATATATGAAAATCAATAGCATTTCTATACACCAATAATTTTCAAGCTGAGTGCCGAATCAATAATGCAATTTCATTCACAATAGCCACAAAAAAAATAAAATACCTAGAAATACAGCTAATAAGGGAGGTGAAAGAACTCTGCAATGAGAACTGCAAAACACTGCTGAAAGAAATCAGAGATGACACAAACAAATGGGAAAACAATCCATGTTCATGGATAAGAAGAATCAGTATTGTTCAAATGGTCATACTACCCAATGCAATTTACAGATTCAATGCTATTCTTATCAAACTGCCAATGATATTCTTCACAGAATTAAAAAAAAAAACTAGTCTAAAATTCATATGAAACCAAAAAGGAGTCTGAATAGCCAAAGCAATCCCAAGCAAAAAGAACAAAGCTTGAGGCATCACATTATCCAATTTCAAACTATACTACAGGGTTACAGTAATCAAAACAGCATGGTACTGGTACAAAAATAGACACATGGACCAATGGAACAGAATAGAGAGTCCAGAAATAAAGCTGCACACCCACAACCATCTGATCTTTGACATCGACAAAATCAAGGAATGGAGAAAGGACTCCCTATTCAATAAATGGTGCTGGGATTACTGGCTAGCCATATGTAGAAGATAGAAAGTTGACCCCCTTCCTTACGCCATATACAAAAATCAACTCAAGATAGATTACTTAAATGTAATACCTAAAACTTTAAAAACTCTGGAAGAAAACCGAGAAGTACCATTCTAGACATAGGCCCTGGCAAAGAGCTTATGACTGCCAAAAGCAATTGCAACAAAAACAAAAATTGACAAGTGGGTCTAATTAAATGAAAGAGCTTCTGCACAGCAAAAGAAACTATCAACAGAGTAAATAGACAACCCATAGAATGGGAGAAAACATTTGCAATCTATGCATCTGAAAAAGGTCTAATCTTCAGAATCTATAAGGAACTTAAATTAACAAGCAAAAATAAAGAACTTCATTTAAAAATGGGCAAAGGACAAGAACAGATACTTAAAAAAAAAAAAAGGCATATATGCAGCCAATAAGCATATTGGCCCAGCTATTTAAAAAAATTTTGTAGGCTAGGTGAGGTGGCTCATGCCTGTAATCCCAGCACTTTGGGAGGCTGAGGCAGGTTGATCACCTGAGGTCAGGAGTGAGACCAGCCTGGCCAACATAGTGAAATCCCATCTCTACTAAAAAAATACAAAATTATCCAGGCGTGGTGATGTGCACCTGTAATCCCAGCTACTCAGGAGGCTGAGGCAGGAGAATTGCTTGAACACGGAAGGCGGAAGTTGCAGTGAGTCAAGATTACGCCACTGCACTCTAGCCTGGGTGACAGAGTGAGACTCTGTGTCAAAAATAAAAATAAGAAGAAAAAGAAGAAGAAATTATGGTTATTTCTATTGGCCCAAAATTTAGCATGAATTTATTTCTTTGAAAACTATGTTATGTCTTCTAATGTTCTTTCATTCAGTTCTCAATATTCAGCATAACTGTCTGGCTCTAAATTCTGGTGGCATGTCTTTAGTAAAGTATGAACTACCCTGTGTTTCATGTTTCCCATCCACACATAATGTACTGGTTGTGTCTCAAGGACATATACAAATAAGCATTGCATCAAAAGTTATGGGTAGTAGGCCAAGTGTAATGATTCACACCTGTAATCCCAGCACTTTGAGAGGCCGAGGTGGACAGGCAACTCAAGTTCAGCAGTTCGAGAACAGCCTGGGAAACATAGTGAGACCCTGTCTCTATTAAAAATACAAAAATTAACCGTGCATGGTGGTGGGTGCCTGTAGTCCCAGCTACTCGGGAGGCTGAGACACAAAAATCTCTTGAGCCAGGAGGTGGAGGTTGCAGTGAGCTGAGATCACGCCACTGCCCTCCAGCCTGAGTGGGCAACAGAGCAAGACTGTGTCTCAAAAACAAACAAAACAAACAAACAAACAAAATCAAGTGTTAAAGTAGACAATTTAAAAGTGATTTTAGTCTTTAAGTAAAAGAAATTTAAAAACTGTAAACAAAAAATTATGAGTGATAAATGCAAAAGATATAAAACATTTATTACCTATACATGGTAATAAATTCAAACAATATTTGTATACAGGCAATATTTACATATTTAAAATGGTTAGTATTTGCTAGGATCTTATAGTTCCCCCCTACCAAGAAAGCTCTTGTTGAAATTTTTTATTTTTGTTTTAGACAGAGTCTCACTCTGTCACCCAGGCTAGAGTGCAGTCAAGCGATCTCTTCCCTGGTTCAAGTGATTCTCCTGCCTCAGCCTCCCGAGTAGCTGGGACTACAGGCACCCACCACCGCGCCTGTCTTTTTTGTATTTTCAGTAGAGATGGCATTTCACCATGTTAGCCAGGATGGTCTTCATCTCCCAACTTCGTGATCTTTCCGCCTTGGACTCCCAAAGTGCTGGGATTACAGGGATGAGCCACCACGCCCGGCCAGTTTCTTGTTTTTGACATGTACCCTGGATGATGCTGATCAGTAACCAAGGTGGATGTCTCTAGAGCCCCCTCCAGAGGTGACTTTTGAAGAAAGTCTTTGCCATTGTTGTCTCATCTAACATGTGGGTGAATGACTGGGCCTTTGAATACACTGACCAGATGGTTTGGTGTCACAAAACCTTCATCACTAACTTTATACAAATCTACTTTCACATGTAATATAATTGTGTAATTCTTTCTGTGATACCTGCTTTTATTTCTATGAAAATCTAGACAACAGACAGAACATCTAATTAGACTCACTGAATGCTCATGAGTTTGGGTCATGTATTTGGCTTTTGAAATTTCTCTTTTTAATTTTCACTTACAGGAATAGGGTGAGAGGAGCATAATTTCCTTTAGAACCTAATTTTAGACCTCCTAAGTTCAAGGCTTATCATTACCCAGTTTTTCAGGGATCAGTAATGATACAGTGCTTACATTACATAATATTCCCATATTGGAGGTAAAACATATGCTCCTTTCCTTGATGTTGTTCTATGTGGAGAGTATTTTACAAACATGTTAGTTTGATGAATAAAATATCTGTATCCCTATTCAAATTTTGCAAGAAGTTATTTGCAAATGGCTTCCAGTAATTTAAAGTAACTTAATATACTGTAAGCAAAAGCCCCCTTCTCCATTTGTCTTTCTTTTTTTTTAATTTTACTTTAGGCACGTACTATATCTGGCATTTCTCCCCATGTTATCCCTCCCCATCCTCCCCATCCCCCACTGTCTCTCCTGTACGCCCTGCCAACTGCCCACACTGTGTGATGCTCCTCTCCCTGAGTCCACGTGTTCTTACTGTTCAACACCCACCTATGAGTGAGAACATGTGGTGTTTGGCTTTCTGTTCTTGTATTAGTTTACTGGGAATGATGGTTTCCAGATTGATCCAAGTCCCTACAAAGGACAGGGACTCATCATTTTTTATGGCTGCATAATATTCCATGGTGTATATGTACCACATTTTCTTTGTCCAGTCTATCATTGATGGGCATTTGGGTTGGCTCCAGGTCTTTGCTATTGTACACAGGGCTGCAATGAACATACATGTGCATATGTCTTTATAGTAGAATGATTTATAGTTATTTGGGTATATACCCAGTAATGGGATTGCAGGGTCAAATGGAATTTCTATTTCTAGATCCTTGAGGAAGTGCCACACTGTCTTCCACAATGGTTGTACTAATTTACACTCCCACAAACAGTGTAAAAGTGTTCCTATTTCTCCACATCCTCTCCAGCATCTGTTGTCTCTAGATTTTTTAATGATCACCATTCTAACTGGTATGAGATGGTATCTCAATGTGTTTTTGATTTGCATTTCTCTAATGACCAGTGATGATGAGCATTTTTTAATATGTTTGTTGTCCTCATATATGTCTTCTTTTGAAAAGTGTCTGTTCATATCCTTTGCCCACGTTTGAATGGGGTTGTTTGTTTTTTTCTTGTATATCTGTTTTAGTTCTTTTTAGATTCTGGATATTAGCCCTTTTTCAGATGGGTAGTTTGCAAAAATTTTTTCCCATTCTGTTGGTTGCCGGTTCACTCTAATGACAGTTTATTTTCTGTACAGAAGCTCTGAATTTTAGTTAGATCCCATTTGTCTATCTTGGCTTTTATTGCCATTGCTTTTGGTGTTTTATTTATGAAGTCCTTGCCTATGCCTATGTCCTGGATGCTTTTCTCTATGTTTTCTTTTAGTGTTTTTATGGTGTTAGGTTTTATGTTTAAATCTTTAATCCATCTGGAGTTAATTTTAGTGTAAGGTTACAGGTAGGGGTCCAGTTTCTGCTTTCTGCACATTGCTGGCCAGTTTAAAAATATGGAACGCTTCACGAATTTGCCTGTCATCCTTGTGCAGGGGCCATGCTAATCTCTGTATTGTTACAATTTTTGTATATGTGCTGCCATAGTGAGCACCATTTGTCTTCTTAAGTGAGAGAATTATCACCCAGAGATTGCATTCGTGTGACTGTTGAAAACCTTTCCTACATCTCCAGAAAGACCAAGGGCTACTGATACATTTTATCCTTGGTCCAAGGGACCTCAGGGGATGCATTTGCCTTTCTAGTGTAACATAAATGTCAGGAAAGTGTGTCTGAATGGGTTGCAGGGAACAGTTCTCAGCTACTCCAACTTTCCTTACTTCCAGTCTGGGAAGATGGGAAGGGGCCTCCAACTTTCCTTACTTCCAGTCTGGGAAGATGGGAAGGGGCCAATCTTGCACAAGGTGCACGGAGATGCCCATGGCAACAGCAGAGGAGTGGTGCTTGAGAGACACAAAAGACTGCACAGCTTGGGTTTGGGTCCTGGTCCCATCACATACTGTGTGCTCCTGGGCAAGTTAGCTAACCTTTTGGTGCACACACTGATCTGTAAAATATGCATGATGGTGATACAGCATCAGCGTCCACAGGGGTGCTGTGTGGGAATGTGCATAAAGCTCAACGCTCAGTAGCAGTCGGCAGTCACTTTTCTTATTGCACCTGGAGCTGTAGACCCTCCTGTTTCCCAGTGGCCCATATAAGTGTTCAGCCATGGTGTTTTTACAATGTACAAATAAGTTGGATTTCTTTTTTTTGAGACAGGCTTTTACTCTGTTGCCCAGACTGGAATACAGTTGCACAATCACAGCTCACAAACTCCTGGACTCAAGCAATTGACATGGTCTACTCAGATTTCACCAGTTTCCACATAGGCTCATTTTTTGTGTGCATGTTTTTGTGCACAGTTCTAGAACATTGTATCGTATGCATGGAGTTTAGTATAGACACTACCACAATCAAGATACGGAACTGTACCCTCACCATCAGGAACGCCCTCTCCATGTTGTCTAGGGTTTTTTTTTTTTTTTTTTTTTTTTTCGGTGGAGTTTCACTCTTATTGCCTAGGCTGGAGTGCAAGGGTGAGATCTCGGCTCACTGCAACCTCCGCCTCCTGAATTCAAGCAATTCTCCTGCGTCAGCCTCCTGAGTAGCTGGGTTTACAGGCATGCGCTACCATGTCCAACTAACTTTGTATTTTTAGTAGAGATGGGGTTTCTCCATGTTGGTTAGGCTGGTCTCAAACTCCAGACCTCAGGTGATCCACCCGCCTCGGCCTCCCAAAGTGCTGGGATTACAGGAGTGAGCCACTGCACCCAGCCCTTGTCTAGGTTTTAATTTCCTCTTCACCTGTCTGACTTCTCCAGCAGGTGGTCAGCCTGCTCAGAGCAGGAGCCTACTAAGAGCAGGATTCTGCTCACTTCTGAACCTTCTAGTACACAAAGCAGGTGCTCAGAAAATAGGAGTTAAAGAATGAGGGACTGAATCCAGAAGTCTTTCCAGAATGACCTGCGCATGCCCACCCTGTGCTGTGGGGGCTTCCGGGAGAGTGACATGTGATTTCCTGCCCTGTGGTGGTGACTGAGGTCCTGGGCCTCTTGCAGCGAGGAGACTGCATTTCCCAGCCTGGGACTTCCAGCGGCAAACAGGTGGGACCAAAGTCCACGGTGCAAGACAAGCCATTTTCCACCTCTCATGTTTGGTTTTAGAAAACTCATTTTGGGCATCTTATATGGAACACAGTTGGGGTTCCTGAGATCTTCACTGCCGCCTCCCCATCCTGACTTCACTCAGAGCCGGACACCGGCCCCAGGAAAGTCCAAAGCCATTTCTGCCAGCACGGATAAAAAGCTAGTGAGGAAAAGACACTAGCTGAGGTGCTTCTCAAGCAATTTTGTGGGGTCTTTTTTTTTTCCTTTTTTTCTTTTTTTTGGTCCCCTTTATCCAAGGAGTCTTGACTTTTACTATGTATTGTTCAAACTGAAAAGAGACTTTGTACTTGATCTCAAATGTCATGAAGTAGTTGAAATAAGTTAGATTTCTAGTTAAATTAAGAGTTGCTTCAAGTTCTTTTTTCTTTTTTTCAAAAAAAAAAGAAAGAAAAAGAAAGAAAAAAATAAAAAAATAAAAATAAAAAGAATGAAGGAGAGGAAGAAAGAGGAAGAGGAAGAGGGAGAGAGAACAAAAGTGTTGCTTTATTGCCGAGGCTAGAATGCAGTCTAAAAATGGGTACTGAAAACCTCTTTTATACCAATAATTGTGCTTAATAATGGAGACAGGAAAAAATGAGGGAAGAAAATAACAAACAAGCAGCCAACCGATATTTCATTTAAACCTGTAGACAGATGTGATGTGGTGCTGATAAGAGTGTATATTTTGTGTATTTAAAGTGGAGAGTTCTATAAATGTTTATAAAGTTTACTTGTTCCGGATCTGAGTTCAAGTTCTGTATATCCTTGTTAATTTTCTGTCTCGTTGATTTGTCTAATATTGATGTTGAAGTCTCCCACTATTATTGTGTGGGAGTCTAAGTCTCTTTATAAGTCTTGTGTATCTGGGTGTTCCTGTATTGTGTGCGTATATACTTACGATCGTTACCTCTTCTTGTTGCATTGATCCTTTTACCGTTATGTAAGGTCCTTCTTTGCCTCTTTTGATCTTTGTTGCTTTAAAGTCTATTTTATCAGAGGAGAGAATTGCAACTCCTGCTTTTTATTTATTTATTTATTTTTGCTCTCCATTTGGTTGGTAAATCTTTCTCCATCCCTTTGTTTTGAGTCTTTGTGAATCCTTGCATGTGAGATGGGTCTGGATGCAGCATACCGATGGGTTTTGGCTGTGTCTTTTGATTGGGGGATGTAGTCGATATAAATTTAGGATTAATAATAATATATGTGAGTTTAATACTGCCATTTAATGTTAGCTGGCTGTTTTGCCCATTTGTTGGTGTAAATTCTTCATTATGTTGATGCTCTTTACTTTTTGGTGTATTTTTGGAAAGGCTGATAGTGGTTGCTCCTTTCTATGTGTAGCAGTTCTTTCAGAAGCTCTTGTAAAGCAGGCCTGGTGGTGATGAAATCTCTGAGTGCTTGCTTGTTCACAAAAGATTTTATTTTTCCACGGCTTATGAAGCTTAGTTTGGCTGGATATGAAATTCTGGGTTGAAATCTCTTTCCTTTAAGGATGTTGAATATTGGCCCCCACTCTCTTCTGGCTTGTAGGGTTTCTGCTGAGAGATCTGCTGTGAGTCTGATAGACTTCCTTTTACGGGTAACCTGACCTTTCTCTCTGGCTGCCCTCAGTATTTTCTCCTTCATTTCAACCCTGGTGAATCTGACGATTATGCGCCTTGAGAATGGTCTTCTTGAGGAATATCTTTGTGGTTTTCTCTGTATTACCTGGAGTTGAATATTGTCCTGCCTTGCTAGGTTGGGAAAGTTTTCCTGAATAATATCCTGAAGAATATTTTCCAGCTTGGATTCATTCTCTTCATCACATTCAGGTACACCTATCAAATGTAGAGTAGGTCTTTTCACATAGTCTCACATTTCTTGGAGATTTTGCTCGTTCCTTTTTATCCTTTTTTCTCTAATCTTGTCTTCTCATTTTATTTCATTAAATTGGTCTTCGACCTCTGATATCCTTTCTTCTGCTTGATCAATTCGGCTGTTAAAACTTGTGCATACTTTGCAAAGTTTTCGTGTTGTGTTTTTCAGCTCCATTAACTCACTTATATTCCTCTCTAAATTGTCTATTCTTGTTAGCATTTCATCAAACTTTTTCTCAAAGTTCTTAGTTTCTTTGCATTGGGTTAGAACAAGTTCTTTTAACTCACAGAAGTTTCTTATCATACCCCTTTTGAAGCCTGCTTCTGTTAATGGAACACACTCATTCTCCATCAGGCCTTGTTCTGTTGCTGATGAGGAACTGTGATCCCCTGTAGAGGGAGAGACGTTCTGATTTTGGGTATTCTCAGCCTTTTTAGGGTGGTTTCTTCCCTTCATTATAAATTTATCCATCTGTTGTCTTTGTAATTACTGCCTTTCTAATTAGGTTTCTGAGTGGACGTCCAACTTGTTGATTCCCAGCGCTGGAATCTGAGCAACCCACTGCGCCGGCCAAAACAGCAGTGTTAAGATTGATGGTGCTTTTCTGACTCTGCACCAAGAACCGCCGCACCAAGGCAGTGGCAAAACTGCCTTGCCAGCCACAATAGTCACGCTGGCAACCCGTGGGGCTTCTTCGCTGGGAATCTCCTGGTCCATGAGCAAGAAAAATTCGTCTGAAAGTGTGGCATCCTCTTGTTCTCTGAGCTTTCACTGGGAGCTACAATCCCAAGCTGCTAGTGATCAGCCATCTTGGATCTCTCTCTCTGTAGGGTCTTTTTACAGAATCAATCTGTGCTCACCATTTCCCAAGCAAATTGTTCAGACTGGAGAAGCCCCTTTCTTTTCACAACCATCTCCAGCTACACATTTTTAAGGTGTCTTTGGATTTTTATCCTGTCTGGGTACATAGAAGAGTTTAAAAAACAGACCCATTGGAGGAACATTGCTTTTTGAAGCTTTTGTTTTACTCTTGCTCATTTGTTTCTCCTTGTGTTTAACTGTTTGCAAACTTGTGCAGTTACTGGGAGAAGCTTTCTGAGCACAGAGAATGTAGGCGAGATTAATTTTGTTCCCCAAACAAATCTATTCCTGTGACAAAAAACAAT
This sequence comes from Cebus imitator, assembly GCF_001604975.1. Classification (NCBI taxonomy): domain Eukaryota; kingdom Metazoa; phylum Chordata; class Mammalia; order Primates; family Cebidae; genus Cebus; species Cebus imitator. Next base: position 115,228 of record NW_016108285.1, read on the forward strand.
TTAACTTAGGCTTATAAGTGTTTGGGCCTGGTGCGGTGGCTCACGCCTGTAATCCCAGCACTTTGGGACTCTGAGGCAGGCAGATCATGAGGTCAAGGAATGGAGACCATCCTGGCCAACATGGTGAAACCCCATCTCTACTAAAAATACAAAAATTAGCTGGGCATGGTGGTGTGCACCTGTAGTCTCAGCTACTTGGGAGTCTAAGGCAGGAGAATCGTTTGAACCCAGGAGACAGAGATTGCAGTGAGTGGAGATCGTACCACTGCACTCCAGCCTGGGTGACAGTGAGGCTCTCTCTAAAACAAAAAAAAGAAAAAACAGTGTTTGGTGAATAAAATTAATTCCATCAACTAAATAAAATGCATTTTGTCCAATACATATAGATGTTCTGTCAAGAAGACAAGTGAACTCAGTAGCAGAAGTATCTCTGTGGGTGAAATGCATAATAATGTAATTACTTTGCCAAGAAAATGCTAACTTGCTTTAATCATTCTGTTCACAGTATAATGTAAAGTGATTTAGCGGGTAAAATGAACCCACTTACAAATTGTTTTATGTTCATAATGTAGCCCTTTGGTGGGATGTGAATTGATAATAATAATTTTATGGGCAAATGATTTTTCAATTGAAATGTCTTTTCACAGACAAAATGGGAGTGTCACAAATGACTCCCAATAACCGCGTGGGGAGTCACAGGCAGAAAGGGCGATCGCCTGCAATCACCAAGCCTCAATCCAAAAGGCTCAAAACTCAAAAGGTGAATTATTTTAATCAAATTTGTAATTTCCTTCCCTCCCAACTGAGAAGTATTTGCATCTTGCCTTTACTGATGCAATAACAAAATTAAATCTAGCGACCAACCCACCCATCGCCAGCAGCCATGTTTTCTTCCTGTGCCTTACCTGACTAAGGCTGTGTTGTTTGTTAATAAGCACTTAAACCAGGGCGATATTTTCTGCTTTCTAACATGGACCCCATTATCTCTAGTGCAATGATTACTACACCCATGAAAATTAAATGAATCATTATAACATAGTGGCTTTTAATTTGAAAGCTACGATGAAGAAAAGAATGTTTCTACCTGGGCTAATGGTCATAATTCCTTTTTAGAAAAGTGCAATTGCTATCTGGTTATAACTTTGCTGTTCCAAAGTCGTATGTGCTTGGAAACAGCCCCTTCCATCATGAGTTTACCTTGGTAGGGAGAAGAACTGTGCCCACAAGCAGCCCTGTTTGTTCTCTGCATAAGCCTGGTCACAGGAGTGAAGGTCCCCGGGTGCTCCCCTTTGCCCCTGTCCTTCCCAGAAATGTTGGTGGCTTGGCCACTGCTTAATGGCCTTTTCTTCTCAAGCGAGGCAGCTTCATTGCTGTCTTTTGAGAGTTCTACATTCTTTCCAGTTTCCTTTTCTGGAGGCTACACCCACTGGAAATGAAGCAAATATCATTTACGGCTGTACTGAGAAGGGGGGGTCATGTCAGAGATGATGGTAGTTAGTCAAAGGTAGCAGATTGGCGAGGCCAGAGACAAAGTCACTAGAGCTGGGCTGGGAAGAAGCTGGCTTTGCTGCTCTTGTGAGAGCAGGCTCTCCTGGCTGTATGATCTGGAGCCATTCACTTTGTCATTCCAAGCCTGCCTTCCTGCATCTACAGAGTAGAAATAAAATAGTACCTACTAAAAAATAAAAAATAAAAAATAAATAAATAAATAAATAATAGTACCTACTTGGGCGGGTGTGGTGGCTCAAGTCTGTAACCCCAGCACTCTGGGAGGCTGAGGAGAGCAGATCACCTGAGGTCAGGAGTTTGAGACCAGCCTGGCTAACATGGCAAAACCCTGTCTCTACTAAAAATACAAAAATTAGCCGGGTGTGGGGGTGGGTGCTTGTAATTCCAGCTATTTAGGAGGCTGAAGCTGGAGAATTGCTTGAATCTAGGAGACAGAGGTTGCAGTGAGCCAAGATCATGCCACTGAATTCCAGCCTGGATAACAAGAGCAGAGTTTTATTTCAAAAAAAAAAAAAGCTTACTTGTAGATTATGGAGAAGATTGAATTAGACATACCCAGAAAGCACTCACACACAGTCGTACTCAGTAAGTGATGGCTGTTACTGTCACTGCAGTCACTACCACTCAGCCAGGCCCTGGGCATCATTTGATGGGGAAATAAGAAAAGATACATAAGGTGCAGCCCTCCTCTCGGGAAGCATGTGACCTAGATGGGGACTTATTGATATGGTGGGGTGAAAGATTCAGGTGTATTTGCTCTGTTCTGTTTTAGGTTAAATCTCAACTTCTTGTTTTGTGGACTCACTGAGGTTTCTGACTGCAGTCACAGCTCTCAAATTTCCTTCTCCTCCTTTTTCAAGGCAGTCAGAACCCCTCAGTGACAGTTACCCACTGCCTGCAGCACTGCTCATGCCCATGGGAAGAATACAGGGCATTGCTCAAGGTATCCAAGACCAGCCTGGCCAACACGGTGAAACCCTGTCTCTACTAAAAATACAAAAAATTAGCCAGGTGTGGTGACACGTGCTTGTAATTCCTGCTACCCAAGAGGCTGAGGCAGGAGAATCGCTTGAATCTGGGAGACAGGGGTTGCAGTGAGCTGAGACCGTGCCACTGCATGCTAGCCTGGGCAACAGAGAGAGACTCCATCTC
>NW_016108285.1:118408-125158 GCF_001604975.1 Cebus imitator
CCAATCACCTACCCATATACTATATTACAGTATATGCCATTTATCATACAGGAAATGTCATCAAAATGCTACACTGTGTAAAATAAAACATGCTGCCTGATTTCTTTAGGGCCCTTAATCTTTGTGGAAGAATTTCAACCTAAACCAAATTTTAGAAAATGAATTCTGATGAAACTTGAAAAATTATGAAATATTTTAATCTCCCTAATCAGGAACTGGGGATAGACACTTAGTTACCAACCAGCTTCCTACAGGCCAGGGCTGACCGGAAAGGCAAAGCAAGCATTTGATGCCCTTTCTATATAATGGAGGTGATTTTACAACTCAGATTGTTACCCATATTTCAGTAGGCTGGGAAGAAAAACAAGGAAATATTCCTTTTTTTTAATGTTAAAAAAATTAAAATTGTATGTATTTACCATGTAGGACACGATGCTTTGAAGTATACATACACTGTGGAATGACTACATCTAGCTAATTAGCATATGTGCTATGCACGTTTTCTTCATTTTTGTGGTTGAAACACTTAACATCTCTCTTAGCATTTCTCCAGAGTACAATATGTTATTAAGCATAATTCACCGTGTAAGGTAGATCCACTGAACTTATTCCTTCTATCCACCTGAAATTTTATATCCTTTGATTAACATATATGCAGCCCTCCCCTATCTCAACCACCCCGGCCTCTGGTCACCATGATTCTACTCTGTTTCTTTAAGTTCCATCATTTTAGCTTCCACATGTAAGTGAAAATTGCGGTATTTGATTTTGTGCACCTGGCTTATTTCACTTAGCATAACGTCCTGCAGGTTCATCCACGTTGACAGGATTTCCTTCATTTTATGGCTGGATAGTACTCCATTGTGTATATTGACCACATTTTTAATCCATTCATCCGTGGATGGACACTTAGCTTGATTCCATATCTTGCTATTTTGAATAATGCTGAAATGAACATGGAAGTGCAAAAATACTGATTTCACTTATTTCAGATATAGATCCAGTAAGAACATTGCTGGATCACATGGTAGTTCTATGTTTAATTGTCTGAGGAACCTCCGTACTGTATTCCATGATGGCTGTACAAATTACTTTCCCAAAATGTGCAAGGGTCCCCTTTACTCCACATCCTCACCAACACGTATCTTTTGTGTTTTTGATAGCAGCCATTCTAACAGGTGTGAGGAGATACCTTGTGGTTTTGATTTGCATTCTCCTGATTAGTGATGTCGAGCATTTTTTCAGACACCAGTTGGTCATTCGTATGTCTTCTTTTGAAGAATGACTATTCAAGTTCTTTGCCCATTTTCAATTTTTTTTTTTTTTTTAAGACACAGTCTTGCTCTGTTATCAGGCTGGAGTGCAGTGGTGCGATCTCAGCTCACTGCAACCACCTCCTCCCGGGTTCAAGTGGATTTTTCTGCCCCAGCCTCTGAGTAGCTGGGACTACAGGTGCGCACCACCATGCCCAGCTAATTTTTGTGTTTCTAATAGGGATGAGGTTTCACCGTGTTGGCTAGGATGGTCTTGATCTCTTGACCTCGGGATCCACCCACCTCAGCCTCCCAAAGTGCTGTGATTATAGGTGTGAGCCACTGTGTCCAGCCTCAAATTTCTTTATTTGTTTCTTGCTAGTGAGTTGTTTGAATTCTCTGTATATTTTGGATAGTAGCCCTTTGTCAGATGTGTGGTTTGCAAATATTTTCTCCCATTCCGTAGGTTGTCTCTCCACTCTGTTCACTGTATCCTTTGCTGTGCAGAAGCTTCTCAGTTTGCTGTAATCTCATTTGTCTATTTTTGCTTTTGTCGTCTGGGCTTTTGGGGTAAAATCCAAAATGTCATTGCCCAGATCAATGTCATGGGGCTTGAGCTCAGGAGTTCAAGACCAGCCTGGGCAACGTAGACCACATCTCTACACACAAAAAAAATTTTAAAGCCATGTATGGTGGCATATGCCTGTAGTTCCAGCTACTCAGGAGGCTGAGGCAGGAGGATCACTTGAGGCAGGGAGGTGGAGGCTGCAGTAAGCCATGATCACGCCACTGCACTCCAGACTTGGTGGCAGAGACTGCCTCAAGGGAAAAAATAAGCATGTCATCTGCAAATGAACAATTCAATGTTTTTCTGTCCAATTTGGATGGCTTTTGTTTCTGTTGCCTGATTGTTCTAAGACCTCTGGTACTATACTGAATAGAAGTGGTGAGAGTGGGCATCCTTGTCTTGTTCCGGATCTTTATCTGTTGATTATGATGCTAGCTGTGGCTCTGTCATATGCAGCCTTTATTGTGTAGTTGCACATTCTTTACATACCTAATGAGTTGCGAGTTTTTAATCATTAAAAGATGTTGAATGTGTCAAATGCTTTTTTCTGCATATATTTGAATGCTCACAGAGTCATGTGGTTTGATCTCTGTCCTCACCCAAACCTCATGTTCAATTGTAATGCCCAGTGTTGGAGATGGGGCCTCGTGGGAGGTGATTGGGTCATGGGGGCAATTTCTCATGGTTTAACGCCATCCCCCTTGGTGTTTTCGTGGCAATAGCAAGTTATCATGAGATCATGTTTAAAAGTGGTGAGCACCTCCCCTCCCTCCTGCTCCAGCCATGTGAGGTGCCAGGTTCCCTTTTGCCGTCCACCGTCATTGAAGCTGAGCAGATGCTGCCATGCTTCCTGTACACCCTGTGGAACCATAAGCCAGTTAAACCTCTTCATTTTCTTTCTTTCTTTTCTGTTTTTGAGAGAGTCTCACTGTCACCCAGGCTGGAGTGCAGTGGCATTGTGGGAGTTCACTGCAACCTCCCTCTCCTGGGTCCAAGCAATTCTCCTGCCTCAGCCTCCTGAGTAGTGGGATTACAGGTGCCTACCACCATGCCTGCCTGATTTTTTAAAAGTTTTTAGTAGACATGGGGTTTTATCATGTTGGCCACGCTGGTCTCAAACTCCTGATCTCAGGTGATCTGCCCACGTCAGCCTCCCAAAGTGCTGGGATTACAGGCGCGAGTCACTGTGCCTGGCCTAAACCTCTTTTCTTTGTAAATCAACCAGTCTCAGGCATTTCTTTGTAACAATGCAAGAATGAACTAGTAACAAAAATTGGTACTGGGAGTGGGACATTTTTATGAAGATACCTTGAATATGGAAGTGGCTTTTGAACTGGGTAGTGGTCAGAGGCTACAACAATTTGGAAGGCTCAGGAGATAGGAAGATGAGGAAACAATTCAAACTTCCTAGAAGCTCATTAAACTGTGACAAAAATGCAGATAGACAGTCATGTGGACAATGAAGTGCAGGCTGATAGATAGTCATGTGGACAATGAAGTCCAGGCTGAGCAGGTTTCATATGGAAATAAAAACCTTATTGGGAACCGGAGTAAAGGTCACTCTTTTATGCTTCAATAAAGAGACTGGTGGCATTGTGCTCCTGCTCTAAGAATCGGTGGAACTTTTAACTTGAGATAATTTAGGGTATCTTGTGGAAGAAATTTCTAAGCAGCATGGTATTCAATACTTGAGCTAGTTGCTTCTAAAAGTCTATGCTCGTATGTCTGAGTAAAGAAATGACCTGAAACTGGAACTTATATTTAAAAGAGAAGCAGAGCTTAAACATTTGAAAAATGTGCAGCCAGGCCATGCAGTAGATAAGAAAAATCCATTTGCAGGGGAGGTATTACAAGCAGGTTGCAGAAATTTGCCCAAGTAAAGAGGAGCCAATTGCTAACAGACAAGACAATGGGGAAAAGGCCTCGGAAGCATTTCAGAGACATCTGTGACGGTCCCTCTCATCACAGGCCTGGAGGCCTGGGAAGGCTATATGGCTTTATGGGCCAGGCTCAGTGCCTTGCTGTTCTGTGCAGCCCCAAGACATGATGCCCTGCATTTTGGCCACTCCAGGTCCAGCCATGGCTAACAGTGGTCAAGGTACAACTTGGGCTGCTGCTTGAGAAGGTGAAAACTGTAAGCCCTGGCAACTTCCACCTGGTGTTAAGCCTGCAGGTGCACAGCGAGGCTTAGGAACCTCCACCTAGATTTCAGAAAATGTATACAAAATCCAGAGAACCTCTAACTAGGATGGTGTGGAGGGGAGAAGTGGGGTTGGAGTCTCCATATAGAGTCCCCACTAGGGCACTGCAGTGAGAGGAGAGCTACCATCCTCCAGACCCCAGAATGGTAGAGCCACCTGATACCAGAAAGAAGTCCAAATCCAGACCCCAAGAGAGGGCTCTTGGATCTCATGCAAGGAAGAATTTGAAGCAAGTCCACAGTGCAAAATGGATGCAACTTTATTAAAGGGGTGCAAGAATAGCGACCCCATAGACAGGGTAGGGCATTTCCAAAAGTAAGAGGAGAAAAGCACCCATCCTAGGTACAAAGCATATTTAAAGCTAGAAATGCTTTTGTTCTCAAGGTACCAGGAGATTCTAGGTCTGACAAGGCCTGAGTCTGTTTAGGAAACATCATTAATCTGTTCCCTGCATTGTAAACATCTGGAGGCTAGGAATGCTTGACCTCCTGGGAATGCAGCCCAACAGGACCCAGCTTCATTTTTCTTGGCCCTTATTCAAAATAGGGTCACTCTGGTTTGAATGCTTCTAACATATCCCCCCCACCCTTTTACAAGAGGACCCTTAATTCTAAGGGTTGCAGAAGAATGAAGGTCCATCATCTGTAACTTCTTCATGCTTAACAGGGGCGATGATATTTCCACATATCTATTAGGGTCTCTTGTATTCAGGGTAGAGAGGAACTCAGTCAGAAAGCGTTGGTATGTTAAGTGTCATTTGTACCCCTGTGTTCTGGCAAAAGGTGAAACCTGGAAGATTAAGAGGTGTCCAATGTAAGAAAGTATTGAGTAAGCTTATCCTGTGTTTCTACACAAAGAGTACAACCACAATATATTCAACAACAGCAAAGCAAAATAAGTAAGATTATCCCAGGTAAACTAACAGGAAGGCTTTCCAAAAACTGGGCAGTTGTTGGAACCAAGTCAATATGGAGGTGACTGACAGCGCATCAATGGCAGAGATATGAGTGTCTAAAGCTTTCTTAGCTGGGGTAATATTGTGTGAATAGTCTGGAGCATGCAACATTTGGTTTTGATCAAAGCACAAGTTCCCCCTTGAGCTGCTGTTAAAATGGCTTTGCCATACAGTTTGTTAAGGCCACCTGCCTAATCTGAGAGGTGTCCTCAGGAGGGTAAGGGCATGGTGCATGTTATTCAAAGCTGCAGCCATGTGTATGGCCAAGGCCTCAACATTGATTGTGGCTGCCTGTGAAGAAAGCCTAGCCATCTGGTAGAAGCAGATGGCTTCTAGAGTGAGCCTTTACAATTTCCCAGTTAGATGGAAGACAGTCCAATTTGGTGAGGATACATCCCAGAGGATAAAGATGACCCCATGTACACCTTCCAGTCCACTTATAAGATACGTATGACCAGCTGAGTTCCACAGGCAATAACAACCTCAAAAAAGAAGAAGCGACACTGCTTTTCTGTGAATTATGTTGCCATCTCATCCACATTTTGTCTGTTAAAAGAAGGGTCTTACTCAAATTTTGGGAAAATCAGCAGCTAATAAATTATTTAAGCTGTGTGTCCANTTTTTTTGGTTGCTTCGAAATTTTTGAGAAAAACAGAAGATAAACGTATCAAAAGAACACACAGGTGGGTTGGGGGGGCACGGCCAGTGGCGGGGGCAGGGGTGGGCATCGGGGCTAAGGCTTTTACTTGGCTGCAGACTGGCCGGATTTCACAGCTTCTGGGTCCCCAAGCTGGGCCCGCGACTCGAAGGTGACCGGGAAGGTGATCTCGTTGGACTGCGTGGCTGGCTTGGGCATGGGGGCCTCCAGGGTCAGTGTGCCCTCAGGGGACACGGAGGAGGAGACCTGGGTGGGGTCCACACCGGCGGGCAGCGTGTATTTCCGGGTGAAGCACCGGGAGATGAATCCGTGCTCATCCTGCCGCTCCTCGTGCTTGCTGGTGATCTCCACCACGCAGTCCTTGGTCTTGACCATCAGCTCCTCAGGGGCGAAGTGGTTGACGTCCAGGGACACGCGCCAGGTTCGCCGTGTGCCGGATCTCCTAGACCCCGCTGCTGAGCCGCCGGCTGAGTGCGCGGCGGTAGGTGGGCTCGGTCACCGCAGGGCCCTCGACCGCGGAGGGGGGCAGGGGGCGCACGGAGCCCCGCCAGCTGCTGGAGCCGAACCACTGGGACCACTCCTCCGGCAGCCGGGCATCCCGAAGGCCTGGTGGAAGAGACGGCTGTGCGGGTACCAGTCGCAGAAGGGGTCCCAGCTGGGGCTCCGCAGGAGCGAGAAGGGGACGCGCGCTCGGTCATGCTGGCTGGCTCTGCTCGGAGAAGTGCCGGCATTTCTTTATAACGATGCAAGAATGAACTAGTGCCAACAATTGGTACTGGGAGTGGGACATTGTTATGAAGATACTTTAAATATGGAAGCAGCTTTGGAACTGGGTAGTGGTCAGAGGCTATAGCAGTTTGGAAGGCTCAGGAGACAGGAAGATGAGGAAACAATTCAAACCTCCTAGATAATGGTTAAACTGTGATAGATAAGTCAAGTGGACAATGAAGTCCAGGCTGATAGATAGTCATGTGGACAATGAAGTCCAGGCTGAGCAGGTTTCATATGGAAATAAAACCCTTATTGGGAACCGGAGTAAAGGTCATTCTTGTATGCTTCAATAAAGAAACTGGTCGCATTGTGCTCCTGCTCTAAGAATTGGTGGAACTTTGAAC
>NW_016108286.1:0-6194 GCF_001604975.1 Cebus imitator
CAATAGGAGAATGACTGAATAAACTATGGCTACAATAAATGATGGCATGTGATCCAAATCACGTCAGAACAGGTGAGTCATTATTTGGATCAATTATCCAAGTGTTAGCCTGGTGGCTGTTGTGATGATGACGCATGGATCTAATGACTGCATGTGGGTCACAGTAACTCACGGTGAGCTCACTGGGCTCATCTCGGCGCTCCCTGTGGGCAGAGATGAGGATAAACAGGAAGGAACAGTGACACAGCAGCTGGCCACCCCAGAACACTACAGAGACAACCTCTCCTGGTCCCCAGCCCACAGATCTGCTCACAGCCTCAGAACTTCCCCCGCCTGACTGTCTTGAGCACTTCCAGGAAGGCAGCCCCTGGCTGTGCCTGAGGTGGCCGCATCCATCCTTCTCCACCAACCCTGACCCTCTCCTCCTCCTCTTGGGCCAAATCTGCTTTCTCCACACCTCGGCTCCCCTCCATTCATGAGCATCCCCTGCGTGTTGGGGGTGTGATGATGCCCATTGCGCAGGTGAGGAGACTGAGGCCTGCACAGCATGTCAGTGGGCCTGTGCTGGGTCGGCCGTGCCTCAGCCCACAGCTGTGCACCCCCTCAAGCCATACGGAGATTGTCTGCTGCCTCCTCTCCTAAGGGATCCTCCTGGCCTGTGTCTCCCCCAGAGCACCAGGCCTGGAGCTTCTAGACTAGGAGTTCAGGCCCTAGGAGAGGACTGGGTGGAGTTGCTGCGGCAGCTGGCCAGGATCTGCCTGGGGTGTTGGTAGCCTTTTCCTGAGCCCTAGGCTCTGTTGGAACCTGTCCCCAATGTCTTCAGGATCCAGGCCTGTGCCCTGAGGACTAGCCAACCTATAGCCTGACATGCCCTGGGCACAGGCCTCAGATCAGTGCATCTTGTAGAAGAAAGCATATAATGCAATCATTAAATAAGAAAAGATAAAATTATATGAGAATTTTCCTTTAGCCATGGAAATGAGCTCAAGGAAAAGAAGCAGGAAGGAGTAAAAAGCCATCTGCTGATGACCCCAAACAGCACTAAAACCTGGCCCTAGGCTGCCCCTACCTGTCCACATGCAGAGAGGGAGGCTCTGAGGGACACCCAGCCTGGAGCTCATGCACCCTGAGACCTGTGACCCCACCACGAGTGAATGTTTAAGACTGTTCCTCTGTCTTCTCTGAGGCTTTCCCGGTCTTGGAGATGAGACGCCCCCTGCTGGCACAGCTGGGTATCACTGCAATGTGGCTGCACTTTTCCTGGGGACACCAAGACCTCACTGTGGGACCACAGGCTTCAGTCAGGTTTCCCTGACTGAAAGGAAAAGGTCACTTTGACTTAGCAGGAAGCTCAGGTTTGGACTTGGTCTCATCCTGGGCAATAGACACTGAGAAGAGGAAGTAGAGGGGTTGTAGGATATGGGTGGGTGACAGCAGGGCTGAGGGTTGACGACAGAGAGAGCAGGGACCATTGTGAGACTATGATGCTGGCTCTGGCCAGGAACGGTGGCTCATGCCTATAATCCCAGCACTTTGGGAGGCCGAGGCAGGTGGATCACTTGAGGTCAGGAGTTTCAGACCAACCTGGTCATCATGGAGAAACCCCATCGCTACTAAAAATACAAAAATTAGCCAGGCATGGTGGCACATGCCTGTAATCCCAGCTACTGAGGAGACTGATGCAGAAGAATCACTTGAACCTGGGAGGCGCAGGTTGCAGTGAGCCAAGATCGCATCACTGCACTCCAGACTGGGCAAGAGTGAGACTGTCTCAAAAAAAAGAAAAGAAATAAAAGAAGCTGGTCCTGGTCACAAGGAGGAGGAGGAAGAAGAGTACCAGGGAGTCCTCTGCAAAGGACTGTGCTAAGAGCTGGGGCTGATGAGAATACAGAAGGCCCTCACCTGTGAATGGGTGATAGAAGTAGAGTTGATAGTTGCGGAGCTGGCTGAGAAAAGCAGGATTCATGTTAGGTGGTCAGCCAGTGTCTGGTACAGAATCACGCTGAGGGGAATGCTGATAGTTTTGGTATGAATGATTGTATTAGTCAGGGTTCTCCTGAGAAATAGAACCAATGGGATATCTAGATATAAACATATAAGAGGGGACTTGCTATGGGAATTGGCTCATGTGACTGTGGAGGCGGAGAAATCCCGCCACTTCCATCTGCAAGCTGGAGAGCCGGGAAGGTGGATGGTATGATTCAGTCTGAGTCCAAAGGCCCGAGAACCGGCAGAGCCAGGGGTGTTAGTCATGGAGTCTGAAGGCCTGAAAACCTGGAGTTCTGATGTCCAAGGGCAGGAGAAGATGGGGTGTCTGAACTCCAGAAGACAGCCTTCTTGTTGTACCTGTGCCCATGAGGGATCGGACAATGCCCACCCACGTGGATCTTCCTCCCTGGGTCCACTGATTCAAAGGCCAGTCTCTTCCGGAAATACCTCACAGACACATCCGGAGATAACGGTTTGCCAGTTATCTGGGTTTTTCTTAACTCCATCAAGCAGACACCTAAAATTAACCATCACAATAGTGATATGAAAAGCCTCACTCTGTGAACTGCCTGAGACATGCTGTTCTCCGCCACAGGGTGAGCACTCACTGTCTGGGTCCATCTGTCTACCTCTCTGGCCCCAGTCCGGGGACAATAACAGTTACCATCAAGGCTTGCCAAAGAAAAGGGTATGTGGTGGGCAGAATAGTGTCCCCAAACCCATCCATGTCATTCTCCCTAGAACCTCTTCCAGCCAGGGGGATGCCACTGGGCACGTACTCAGTCTTGCCCTGTGCCCAGCACTGCTCTCGGTGACTGACCAGTCACCTCACCTCTCCTTCACATAACCCTGTGAGGAGGAAAAGTTATTACCCTGGTGACAGACAAGCAAAGGGAGGCACAGAGAACTGAAGCCACTTGCCCACCATGTCACCGGGGCAATTTAGTCCCAGCCAGTGTCAGTCCAGCCCCTGCCCCTGTCCACCATACTACTCTGCCTCGACTAACAGACCTGTCTAACATGGGCTCAGGAGGAGGGCAGTACACACTTTGGGGACGTTTTCCCCAAAGTCCACACCTACCCTACCTGGCAGGCATTAGCCCCCTTTATAAATGGGGAACTGAGACTGGTCAAGGACAGGTGATTTGCCCAAGGTCACACCACCAGGGCTTGGGGTTCCAGGCTTTTATGAAGCCTGCCAGGCCCCAAAGCCCAGGTGTTCCAGGCTATTGTGGGTGTGAATGAGGCCTGAGGGATGATGGGCTCCAACATCTGAGGACAAAATGAACAGGTCCTGTCCATCCCCTGAGAGACAATGGCCCCTCTCTATGGCTGGTGTCAGGAGCACAGGATAGAGGATTCCCCACCAGACGATCTCCACAAACAGGCCTGAGGGAGCCTCTAGGATAGAAGGCAGGACCTGGAGCCAGGGGAGATTCTGCAGGAAGGAGGCCGCCTACACTGCGTGGTCCACACCAGGAGGCCGGGGGCGCTGCAAGCCTGTGTGCAGGAGTCACGGACACTCACGCTACTCCCACTTCCCACTGCACTCTGCTTCACTTGTGAGGGTTTCTTTTTGTGCCCGAGAGTGTATAAAACATCAGTGTATGTTTTAATGACAATAAGTTGCACATTCATGTAATAACCATAAAGTTTAAGGTCCATCACCATCTCAGAAGTCCCCAGGGTCCCTTCTCAATCAGCGTGTTTTTCCTCATGTCCCCCATCTTCCCTTTCTGCCTGTCTCTTCCACCTCAGTTCCCTTCTCATTCCTAAAGTCCTGCCCTCCATCAGAAGTAGAAACGTCGTGCTGGCCATGGTTCCCGTATTATCATTTATCATTTCTACTGGCTGGCTGGCTTACTTTCAGTGTGGATAGCACCTTCCCTCCAGCTGTGGGGCTCAAGCCCTGTGTTTCCCGTGGTACAATAGGTCATGCCTCTTTTAGGAATTTCAGGTGTGAGCAGGAAAACAGGCTCAGGGCACTTCTCTGAGCCTCAGGTCCTTCATCGGTGACATGGGAGAACCCCACCTCCCTCCCAGGTTGTGGGAGAAATAGAGATGGGGTCACTGGGCCCCTGTAGTGAGTGCTATGTGTCAAAACCTGGGATGAGGCTTTCTTTGCCATCACACATCCTTGAGATCCCGGACCCACCAGGCACTTCCCCTGCTCCAGGGCTGTTGCACTTGCTGTTCCTTCTGCCTGGAAAGCTCTTCCCTCAGGTAATCGCAAGGCTTGCTCCTCACTGCCTCCAGGTCTCTACTCAGTCATCACCTCTCCAGGGATGCCTTCCCTGCACAGCCTGAATAAAATAACAACCTGCCCACTTACCCATTTCCCTGACACTGTCTTAACTTTCTATGCAGCAAATTGCCGCCCTGTGATGTGCAAAATTTTTACTGATAAGTTCTATGGTGTCAGAGACTCTTTCAGTTTGTTAACTGTTGTATCCTCTACACCTAGAACATAGCTCACGAAATCCTTATTGAAGGGTGGTTGGGAGTCAGACACTTTTAGCACATTGCTAATTGCATAGATTCTCTACAAGGAGGGCATTGGAATCATTTTATTGATTATGATTTGTATTGAGTCTTGAGAAGACAGTTTCTCTAGGCTTTGAAAATATGCCTGCATGTCTGTCAGGCTTCAAAACTCATAGTGTCCTGGATTATTATGAGTGTCAGTCTGGTCTGAGGGTAGATAGACTCCAATATTTGAGGACAAGATGGGTAGCACTCTTATTCTGTGATTATGACTCACCCTGTGGTTGGTTTCAGGAGTCACGAAGTAAATAATCCTCAGTGAGATATTCACAAGTGGCATCAAAGGAGATTGTATAATTTACAGGAGAATGGGATGACTGCAACTGTAGGGGAGAGACTGACAGTCACATAAACACTATGTTCAAGACAAGAAGGAAGCTAGGTCCACAGGAGGCTGGTGTGGACAAATTTGTTGCTAATCACATCAGACTGGTTTCTCACTGCATCTTTGGACACTGATCAGATTGGCAGGGCAGGTCCAGGCTGCAATCACTTCCTGTCTTAACTTCTGAAATGTGACAATGTTTGTCATCCTGGATATAGGTGTCCAGAAAATCCAGAAACCTTACAACAAAAGGTTTCTTGGCAGGGCACGGTGACTCATGCCTGTAATCCAGCACTTTGGAAGGCCGAGGTGGGTGGATCACCTGAGGTCAGGAGCTCAAGACCAGCCTGGCCAAAATGGAGAAACCCCGTCTCTACTAAAAATACAAAAAATTAGCCTGGAGTGGTGGCTTGCGCCTGCAATCCCAGTTTCTTGGGAGGCTGAGACATAAGGACCACTTGAACCCAGGAGGCAGCGGTTGCAGTGAGCCAAGATCACACCTCTGCACTCCAACATGGGTGACAGACTGAGACTCCATCAAAAAAAAAAAATTCTTGATTCCAATCTGAAGAAACTATTTGGACAGTTTTGTGAGTTGTTTGTTAAGGGCCTCACTCTTCTGATCCTTCCTGGCAACCTCAGCACCCACTAGGCTGACTAGGCGACGGCCGGCGCCTCTCCGTCTTCAGGGGGTCTCCTTCTCCCTACCTAAGTCTCCTCCGCCCGCGGTACTGCCCTGGGCCTCAGGAAAGACCACGCGCCTTCACGAAGTCTATTTCTTGCATCCCGCACTCTCATCATGGGCAGCACCCGATCCAGTCCTAACAGCTCCCTCCCTTCAATGCCCTAGCATCCACAGCCTTCAGCCTCAAAGAGGCCTCCTGTCCACTGACCCCAACCGCGGTTCCTCACCATTCACCTTCCTTACCCCGCTTACTCCAAGCTATTAACTCTACCTCTTCAAACGCATCTCTCCATTTTCCCTCCTCCTTACTCTCCTGGCAACCCCCTCCACCAATTAGACAAACAATGTGCACCCTCCACAAGTGCACCTTCTCTCTCCTCTTCCTACAGTAGCCCTCACAAGCACATTTTCTCTTGATATTCCCTGATAGTCCCCTGAGAAAACAAAAGCGATTGGAGAGGAATTCTCACCGCTTCCCAACAGCAGTGGGCCTGCATTTGTAATGTCTGCTGCCCAGGTCGAGGAAGTGACAGGATCCTGCTTGAGTCCAGGCCCTTCACCTCAATCCTATGCCCTCCGCCTTCTCAAGGAGTAGGCTTTTGTCGTGATTATCCCTTTTTCTGAATTGTCACATTTCTATTTCTTCTAGAT
>NW_016108286.1:7369-27368 GCF_001604975.1 Cebus imitator
GGGGTGGAAATCTGAAAGACTTATCATTTTCAGCAAAACAGGTTGAGCATTTCTACAAATGGACCATTCACATGATCCATCAGATTGAGGGAATGTGTTCTCTTTCCTGGTCGACAAGGGGGCGTAGTTTTAAGGACAAGAATTTCCCAGCGCATGCCCCACTCCCATCTCTCTCCATCCAGGAGATTTAATGGTTTATGTTTAAATTTCGCAGGTGTGGGAAGAAACTAAGAGTCAATCACTCCAGAGGAAGTTCTAAGGAACTCCTTTCATTGGCCCGGGGTCTTAGAGAATGTGGGGTTTCCTCCCAGGTTAAAAGTCCCCTTCTTTCACACCCCTTCAGACTCCATGTATGGGTCCCCTTCCACAAACACTTCCTTTGTGGAAGCCATCTTTCTCTCTCCTGGATTTTCCCTCTGCAGTCTCCTTCCACACTCTCTCGTGGAAGCCTGTCTTCCCCTCCTAAACTCCATCTCTCTCTATTCCCTTCCACTCAGTGTGGAAGCTGCTTTCTTCTCCGGGATTCCATCTTTCTGGATTCTCTCACTCAGGGTGAGAGTTAGCTATTTCTTTCTCTCCCCTTCTCCTGTTTCTCTCTCCCTTTAAATAAATCACTTTCTACAAACACTTTTTGAGTCTGGCATTTACTGCACACTGTGCCGTGGACCCCTCGCTCATTCTTGAGAGGGCAGGAGACCAAGATCCTGGAGAAACACCCTCTCTGGGAAGCTGAGGGCACCCTGAACCCCTGAACCCCAATATTACAAGATGACACCAGATTAGACATAACTCCAGTATTTTCTCACCTCACAGGAGTACAGAGGTTATACACTCACAATGAAGATCAAATCAGTCTTAGCAAGCAAAGGCACCAAAACCCCTGTCGGGTCTGAGTAGCACGAATTAATTTGTGGTCTCTGCACACCATCTCTTCCAGCTGCCCCTCTGCCCGCTGTCTTATCAGTCCCTGGAAAAGGGGCTTGGGACGTCCTTGCCTCTTTTTCTCCTTTAACCCCAGGACAATTTTAACCTCTTATAAATTGACCATCACAAAGGAACACAGAAAGAGGAGAGGACCAGAATAGATACACACAGAGTGGAGTAACTGACGAGTTATTGCTGAGGTGAGCAGGGCCTCCTTGAGGCTTGCAGCTGCCATCCTCAAGTGATGCCAGGCTTCACTGCCCTTTGGCAACACAGACATCATTTTCCATGGTCTAAGCCCTGGATCTTAGAGTCAGAAAATATTCGTAGCCCTGTGTACTGCTGGAGAAATTCACAGAACCACATGTTAGAACAACTGCATTTTCATAGTCATCATTGTCATCAGCAGCAGGCTCTCTTGGTGATTCTGGACCCTCCCCCGGTCCCTTCTGAGGGGATCCCAAGATTCCACCTCTCTCCTGGAACCCTCTACCACACATCTATCCCCTTGCTCTTAGCCATAACACATTCCTGTTCTCACCTGAGATCCAAGCAGGCAAGGAGAGGGAGGAGGGCCTCGGTGCTGGAAAGGGCTATGGATTCTGTTGCCTTGGCAACATTTTTCTCATCAGCACTGGGTCACTCAGCTCAGATCCACAGTTGGTTACCTGGGAGACTGAAGCTTTATCCATCTGACTCCAGACAATAACAAACAAAGGAGTGGAATCTAACAAAGGATGCATCAAGGAAGACCGCCCACAGACATGGAATCGTGACTCTCAATAGATGCGTTTGTTACAGGGGTCCTTGCACATGCAGAGACAAGCATACACGTGTGTACTCAGGAGCACTCATTGCTCCTTAGGAGAGCACCATGACTGTGGCATAAGGTACACATTGGGGATGCCTGCAATGAGGTGGGAATGTAAACACATGGTAGACCATGAAGGTGAAGACGCAAGATTTGTCTTTTAAAAATTATTATCTATCCTTTCTTTCAAGACTCATTTTGACATTTGCATGACAGAGCCTCATGCACAACTACTTTTTAGAGCAAACTCTATACTAAATCTGTCTCACCTGAAAGAAGATGAAGCCCCATTTCTTTTAAAAAACCATAATAGTGCTACAATGAACATATGCGTGTATGTATCTTTATAACAGAAAGATTTATATTCCTTTTGGTGTATACCCAGTGATGGGATTGCTGGGTCAAATGGTATTTCTGGTTCTAGATCTCTAAGGAATCACCACAGGCTTAATACCTAGGTGATGGGTTGATAGGCACAGCAGACTACCATGTCACACATTTACCTATGTAATGAACCTGCACATCCTGTACATGCACCCAAGAACTTAAAAAAATTTTTTAAGCATAATATTACATTGCTGGCTCTTCTGATTTTGTTGTCTTGTGTAGTTGCTCTCAAGTTCAGCAGATGCTAAAGTGACATCTCTTGAACACCAGAATAGAAGGTGGGTTGAACATGTTGCTTTTCGTTTATAACAGCTTAGGTCCAAAAAAAGAAGACAGATCCAGATAAACAGGGAAGGAAATGTCCTCACTGATATTAGGAAATGAATGAATAGATGGAGCTATGGTGGTTCAATACACAGAAGGCTTAACCAACATACGAGAATTAATCTCCAAATAGTACTTTTTCAAACAAAACTTTACTTGTTACTCTTCTGTTGTGTGATGCAGACTGAGTTTAAAAGCACTACTCAAGTGGGTATGTGGCATTTACAATATTTGTATATTTTCTAGTGCTTGGATGTTGGTCAGTGAGAAGAACTCCAGTGATTCAGCAGCCAAATAGATGCATGAAAAGCATCATGCAACTGTAAGCTTTTACTTGTGAGCTGCTGATAAACATGTCACACAATGGTCACAGAAGACCATAGTGTTAAAATTAGGAAGACGGTCCCTTTAGAGAGTTCCTTAATATGCTTTATAGAATAAAGCTGAGGCTTTTTAGTGGGACAAGGGCTATTGAAGCTCTTAAAATATATTTCTTGGATGGACAGATGGATAGTCATGATTTCACGCATGGATGGTTGGAGAGATGGATAGATGGACTTAAACAGCATTGTGCAGTGTGTGTGAGAGTTTCTTTGCTGGTATAAAAGTCTTTGTGTGATTGATATAATAGAGAGAAGCCTGAGATCTTTCAGTGCAGACTTTTAAAGGGTAACAACCATTGCAGGGATGATAGATTCAGCTAGGATTCAGACCCCTGATCTTCTCTTGGTAGTGACAATGTTACAGAGACATCTTTATAAAATAGGTAGGCAGCACAAGTAAGTGGTCTTTTACTTTGGTGTCACCTACCTCACAAGAGACTGTTGGGAGATTAAATGAATCAAGGTATTGAAGTGTGCCCAGCACATAGTAAGTACTCGGTAATGTTCATTTCCAGTGTTACTTTTTGGGGTGCCTTAGGAGACCAAGGATCTACACCTATTAAAATGAGTAAGAGTGTCAGTAGTTACATTACCATGCCCACTACATCTACAGATACTAGTATTGTAGCATGTTGGAATAGCTGTTTGTAGGCTCAGCTGTAGACTCGGACCACCTTGCAAGGCTGGGGCTCTGTGTTGTTGAATGTGATTCATGATTTGACCAAGCAACCAGGAAATGGAGCTGTCTGTTTCCTGGCAAATGTCTCTCAGGAAAACACACAAGCATGTTAACAAAGAGGTGGAGGAATGGGGGTGGGGGTGGGGAAGAGTGATCCCCTCAGTTACACCTGGTGAATGTCACATTCACCCACTTGTCCATGAGCCTTCCTGCAGACTGTGATTGACTGCACCTTCCTTTGCAAGCCCTTGATGTCCACTTCATCCAAGCCTGATCATTCTTACTCTGAGATCTTGGCAACCTTAAGTGCCTTCTAAAACATCCATGAGTAACAGATTCCTCCCTTGACTGCATGTTCATTTTCCAAGAACAGGGAATGCTCTTAGGATTCCTCCTCACAGTCCACCACAATAGCCAGCAAAGCACAGAGTGGGAGGTGGCAAGGAAGAGGACTAAGAACTTTGAGACTGGTAGAATGATCAGCCAGTGATTGGACTGGTCTTAGAGTGACTGCTATCTTGTCATGGAGCTACCTAGTGAGCAGCAGATTGTGTGGGAAACACACACAAGGCCCTGAATTTTAGCTCCTCCATATCACTTTCTGTGTGACCTCCTTAGGACTACTTTTTTTATAGTAAGGTTTATTTTATTTTATTTTTTTTGTAAAACAGGGTAAACGATTTTTTTGTCTAACGTTTTTGTCAATATTAATGGAGATAGAAAATGTAAATTATCACATATTACAGATTTTCATTGAATATGACTAATTGTAGCTGTGATGTCTTCATTTTAGACTCATGTTTAGCATATTATCTAAGAGAGAGAATATTAGACCTTAACCGTTGCATTTTGAAGGAAATCCCACTGTTATAGGAGAGAAAATGGACTATCAAGTAAGAAAATCCATTTTTTGCTCCTTTCTTCTTGATGTTAGGGATCAAATCTCAGAAGGACAATTTAACTCCTAGTTTATCCAGCAAGATCATGAAGGCGAATTCAAGTCCTCATTAACTTACACATTTTATAGTTATTTTTAGGGTACATGTAGCAATCAATGTTATTTATTAGAACACATTTCTGGAAACTGTATCAGAAGGAAAGAATATCTACTCTGCACAGAATCAATTATCCCTTCAGAACATTATGTTCTGGGTTGGGTGCTTGCCAGAAGACTCTTACAGAGAAAGGGTTAGTTATTATAGTCTATTATGCATCATGAAAAGTAAAGGTACATATTTAAATCCTACCATAATCTGTGCATAGCTTGATACTCTAGTTTCCATCAAACAGGTGCGACAATATTCATGTCATGCCACAAGGGGGTACCCATGCATAAGGACGGACATCTGAAGTATTTCAAGTAAGTACTGGCTTAAACGTGTAAGTTAGTTCAATTGTGGAGAGGAGCCTCTGATTCTCACAACAGGGAGAGTGTACCACCTGCCTGGCTTTGACAACACTTCTGCTCTGTGCCTGGTTTTAGGTTTGGTTTAATCATCATGCAGATTATATCCTTTTTCCCAAGTTTCAATAGTTGCTCATAATTTCTGGTCTTCAGTGGAGCCCTCCACTGCCACTTTGTAATAACACATTAATTTTAAATAAGAAAATAATCATTTGAGTGACTTATAACTCAAAGCAGAATCTATTGCACTCAGACCACGAACTTCTTATAACTTCCAATTCAATTGTATCCTCCATAAAATCCAGTAGGAAACAGGCTAAAGAAAAATCACAAGATCATATCAATAGATGCAGAAAAAGTGTTTGGCAAAATCCAACATATACTTATTATTAAAACTCTAATACAACTAGAAACAGAGGGGAACTTCTTCAGCTTGATAAAGAACATCTATAGAAACCCTACAGCTTACATTACTGTTAATGGTGAGACACTAGAAGCTTTCTTGCTAATATCTGGGAAAAAAAATCATGTCCCCTCTCACCACTCATTTTCAACATCATATTGGAAGTCCTAGGTAATGCAATAAGACAGAAAAATGAAATAAAAGGTATATAGAGTGGGGAGGAAGAAATAAAACTGTCAATATTTGCAGATTTCATGACTGTCTACATAGAAAATTTGAAAAAAATCGACAAAAAACCATCCTGGAATTATTAATAATAAGTAATTGTAGCAAGGTTGCAGAATACAAGGTTAATACACAAAATTCAATCACTGTCCTATATACCAGCAGTAAATAGGTGGATTTTGAGACTAAAAATAAAATAGCATCTACATTAGCACTCCCAAAATGAAGTGGTATGAATCTAACAAAATATGTACAAGATCTAAATGGGAAACCATTAAAATATCTGATAAAATAAATCACAGAAGAAATAGATACTTTATGTTTATGAATTGGAAGAGTCAATATTGTCAAGATATTAGTTTTCCCAATTTAATGTATAGATTCAACAAAATCCTAATGAAAATCCCAGCAGGTTATTTTGCTGATATCAAAAAACTGATTCTAAAGTTTTTATGGAGAAAGAAAACACCCAGAATATTCAAATCAATATTGAAGGAGAAGAACAAAATTGGAGGACTGACACTACTCTACTTAAAGACTTACTGTAAATCTACAGTAATCAATGTGGTATGGTTTCGGCAAAAGAATAGATAAGTAGAGCAATGGAACAGAATGTAGAGCCCTGGAATAGACTAATATAAATATAGTCAACTGATCTTTGGCAAAGGAACAAAGGCAATACAGTGGAGAAAAAAAAATAGTCATCTCGACAAATGGTGGTGGAACAGTGTACACTGACATATGAAAAACAGTGAAACCAGAAACAAAAATTAACTCAAAATATATCATAGAATAAATGTAAAATGAAAAACTATAAAACTTCCTGAAGAAAACACAGGAGAAAATCTATATGGCATTGAGTATGGTGATGACTTTTTAGATATGACACCAAAGGTATGATCTATGAAAGAATTGATCAGCTGGACTTAATTAAAATTAAAATCCTTTGCTCTGCAAAAGACACTGTCAGAAGAATGAGAAAGGAAGCCAGAGACTGGGAGAAAGTTTTTGCAAAAGATATATCTGATAAAGAATTGTTATCCAAAATATACAAATGGCCAGGCACAGTAACTCACGCCTGTAATCCTCGCACTTTGGGAGGCCAAGGTGGGTGGATCATCTGAGGTCAGGAATTCGACACCAGCGTGGACAACATGGTGAAACCCTGTCTCTACTAAAAATACAAAAATTAGCCAGGTATGGTGGCAGGCACCTATAATCTCAGCTACTTGGGAGGCTGAGGCAGGAGAATCACTTGAATCCCGGAGGTGGAGGTTGCAGTGAACTGACATCGTGCCATTGCACTCCAGCCTGGGCAAGAAGAGTGAGACTCCATCTCAAAAAAAAAAAAATATATATATATATATATATATATATTTAGACAGATATATATACACATACACATATGTATATTTCTTTGTGTGTGTATATATATGTGTGTGTATATATATATATATATATACATAAAGTTCTTTGTATATATATGTATATATGTACTGTCTATAAAAGTTCAAAAGTTCTTTGTGTGTGTATATATATACACAAAGAACTTTATATATATACACAAAGAAATATACATTATATATATATATATACACACACACACACAAAGAACTCTTAAAATTCAACAATATGAAAATGAACAACCCAATAATAAACAGGCAAAAAACCTGAAGACATGCCTCACAAAGAAGTAATACAAATAGCAAATAAGTATATGAAAAGCTACTTAACATCACTAGGAAGTGGTAAATTAAAACAACAATAATATACTACTAGTAAAATGACCAAAATCCAAAACACATACAACATTAAATACTGAGGAAGATGTGGACATGTAAACATACTCTGACCATATGATCCAGCAATCACACTCCTTGATATTTACCTGAATGAGTTAAAAACTTATGTCCACACAAAAACCTGCACATGGATGTTTAAAGCAGCTTTATTAATAATTGCCAATGCATGGAAGCAATCGATATGTCTTTCTGTGGGTGCATGGATACACTGTAGGACATCCAGACAATGGTATATTATTCAGAACCAAAAAAAAACAAGCTATGAAGACATGAAAAGACACGGAGGAACCTTAAATGCATGTTGCTAAGTGAAAAAAAGCCAATCTGAAAAGGGCACATACTGTATGATTCCAAGTATGTGACATTCTGGAAAAGGCAAGACTATGAAGACAGACAGTAAAAGGATTAGTGGTTGCTAGGGGTTGGAGGGAGGCAGGAATAACTATATAAAGGAGAGAGGAATTTTTTAGGGCAGCGATACTACTGTGTCTGATACTATAATGGTGGAAACATGGCATTATTCATTTGTCCAAACCCACATAATATATGACACCAAGAGTGAACCATAATGTACACTAAGGACTTCGGATGATAACGATGTATCAATGTAGGTTCATCGATTGTAACAAATGCACTATTCTGGTGGAGGATATTGATAATCGGGAAGCCTATGTGTGGGCAGGAGCAGAGGGCATATGGAAAATCTCTGTGTCTTCTGTTCAATTTTACTGTGGACCTAAAACCGCTGTGAAAACTAGAGTCTGTAAAAGAAACCAATCAGGAGTTCCGCTTCTGGCCACCATGGAGTTGGTATACTACTGCCTATCTTTCCCACTGATTACAACTAAAGATTCTAGACCAAATGGAAAAAAATAAAACACTTACCTGAGAAATCTGAAAAGTAAGAAGCAGATGCCTTATACCAGAGAGTGAACTCATGGAGAAGTGACAGATGCAGGTTGAATTACAAGGTATTTTTAATTCTTTTCTCTTTCAGCTTTGAGCTGGGAACAAGTCTCTTCATGGATCTGTGCAGCAGCAGTGGCACAGGCAGTTGACAGAGGAAAAGAAAAATTGGCCCTGCTTTACAGATGGTTCTGCATGATATGCAGGAACCACCTGAAAGTGGAAAGCTACAGAACTATCGTCCCTTTCTGAGACATGTCTGAAGGACAGTGGTGAAGGGAAATCTTTCCAGTGGCCATAACTTCAAGCAGTACACCTGGTTGCTTATTTTGCTTGGAAAGAGAAATGGCTGGAGATGTGACTATGTACCTAATTGATGGGCCATGGACAGTGGTTTACCTGGGTGATCAGGCACTTGGAAAGAACATGATTGGAAAATTGGTGACAAGGAAGTCTGGGGAATAGGTATGTGGACAGACCTCTCTGAATAGGGGGAAAATGTGAAGATATTTACATCTCATGTGAATGCTCACCAAAGCGTGACCTCAGCAGAGGAGGATTTTAATAATCAAGTGGATAAGATTACTTGTTCTATGGATACCACTCAACCTCTTTCCCCAGCCACCCCTGTTATTGCTCAATAGGCCCATAAACAAAGTGCTCATGGTTGCAGGGATGCAGGTTATGCATGGACTCAGCAACATGGACTTCCACTCACCAAGGCTGGCTTGGCTATGGCCACTGTTGAGTGCCCAACCTACCAGCAGCAGAGATCAACATCCAGTCCAAGATATGGCACCATTCTCTAGGGTGATTATCCAGCTACCTGGTAGCAAGTTAATTACATTGGACTGCTTCCATCATGGAAGGAGTAGTGTCTTGTTCTTATTGTATTGGACACTCTGAACAAGGATTTACCTTCCCTGTATGTAATGCTCTGTCAAAACTACCATCTATGGATTTACAGAGTGCCTTATCCATCATCTTGCTATTCCACACGGCATTGCTTCTGATCAGGGAATTACTTTACAGCAGTGGTAAAGGGCCTATGCTCTTAAAATTCATTGGTCTTACCATGTTCCTGATCATCCTGAAGCAGCTGGCTTGATAAGACTATGGAACGTCCTTTTAAAGCGTCAGTTACAGTGCTATCTAGGTAGCAATACTTGCAAGGCTGGAGCAAAGTTCTCCACAAGGCTATATATGCTCTGAATCAGTTTCCAGCATATGGTGGTGTTTCTTCCATACCCAGGATTCACAGGTCCAGGAATCAAGGGATGGAAATGGGAGTGACATTACTCACTATTACTCCTAGTGATCCACTAGCAAACTTTTTGTTTCTTGTTTCAATGACTTTATGCTATGCTGGCTTAGAGGTTTTAATTCCAAAGGGAGGAATGTTTCTACCAGGAGACACCACAATGATTCCATTGAACTGGAAGTTAAAACTGCCAGCCAGTCATTTTGGTTTCCTCATGTCTCTGAATCAACAGGCAAATGAGGGAGTTTCTGTTCTGGCTGAGGTGACTGATCCTGACTACCAAGGGGGAAACTGGACTGCTCCTCCACAATGGAGGTAAAGAATAGTATGTCTGGAAAATAGATCTTTTAGGGTGTCTCTTAGTATTACCATGCCTTGTGATTAAGATCAATGGGAAGCTACAACAACCCAATGCAGGCAGGACTACTAATGGCCTGCATCATTTAGGAATGAAGGTTTGGGTCACCCCACCAGGTAAGAAATACAATGAGCTGAAGTGCTTACTGAAGGCAAAAGGACTATGGAATAGATAGTGGAAGAAGGTAGTTTTAAATACCAAGTATGATCATGTGACCAGTTATAACAACAAGAACTATAATTGTCTGAGTATTTCTTCCTTGTTTTGTTATGAAATCTATATGTGTATATGCACAGGGATGAAGGTTGTGCATATATACGTATGTTAACCAAATGGCCTTTTCTTCCATCTCTTATTCCCTTATCATATAAGATTTGTTGACTTTACATCATAGTCTTTAAGTCAATAATATCATGAAGAAAAGTCAACATCACCCAAGTGCATCCTTTTCTGGGGAAAGGGTTAGTGCATTTTTGGTTTTACATAGGATACTTGTATCTTGTTAGGTGGTAGCAAAACCTCACTATTATATTTACTTGGAGATTAGGAATGGTTTAAAGATATGTATTTGGTTGCCAAGTCAACAAAAGATGGACTTCTAATGCTTAATTGCATGTGTCAAGTTAGCTAAGCCATGCTATCTAGATATTTGATCAATTACCAGTCTAGGTGTTGCTAGGATACCATATTTTTAGATCAGATTAATGTTTAAATTAGTAGATTTTGAGTACAGCATATTACTATCCATAATGCGGGCCTCATCTAATCAGTTGAAAAACTTAGGAGTAAATAGTCTGGAGTCCCCTGAGGAAAAGGGAATTTTGCCCCCAGACTGTCTTTAAGCTTAATCTGCAATATAAACTCTTCCTTGAGTCTCCAAACTACTGGCCTATCCTGCAGATTTTAGACCCCACAGATTTTGGACTTGGTAGCCTCTACAATCATGTAAGCCAATTTCTTAAAAACAAATGTCTTCCTTTGTCTTTTGTCTCTTTGTGTGTGTGTGTGTGTGTGTGTGTGTGTGTGTATAGATTGTGTAAATGTGTGTGTGTATATATACATGCACAATTGTTCTGTTTCTCTGGAGGACCATAATATTTTAAGACATCCAGCCATACTTCTTCTAAAACTTATATATAAATGCAAAGAACCTAGAATAGCAAAATCAATCTTGAAGAATACAGTGGTATTGTTTGTCAATGTTTACTCCCCCCAAAACCTCCCTTGATTTTAACCAGTTCCAGATTAGTTGTATCTGTAAATGTACATGCACCTGTGTGTATTTGGAATATTGCCAGAGTCATAAGGAGCGATTATTATATTTCTCTGAAAACATACCACAGTTTGCATAATGAAATTAGGCCATGATGTTTCAAATGTATGAAATATGCAATTTTTTACACTGTCCTCTTGAATTTTGTTATAAATAATACAGGATTACTTTAAATCTCATACTCTGATGAAATCACAAGCCTAGGATCCAGTCCATATTAACTTGTATGTCCTGAAGTCTTTATGTGTGAAAACATTATGGAGTTTTGTTCTATTGCACCACTGAAGATTGCATAAGAAAGTAGATTGCCCCAGAGCCAAACTTATTTTCCCATCAGCAAAAAATTATGATCTGTGGTCGTATAACTGTCAGAGGTCTCTACAGGAATGAAATTAGCACAATTAACATCATATTATGAAAAGAGAAAGCATATATATATATATATACTATTGATCACACATTTGGCAGAAGTAAAAACAACATAATAATGCTCTGGGCCCCTGCCCCAATAGCAAGCATGAGAGTGTTGGGGCACCTGAGGGGGAAGAATATATTGTGGAACACATAAATCAGTGGCAACTGCACAACACGCATATGCTCACACTGTGGGCAGGATACTGCTTCCCACCGCTATCACAAAGGAGGAGTTAGACCATCCAATGACTACTTCACATGCTGTCCTAATTATGGTACCATAAAGAGTAATACAAATGTTTTCAAAGGTCCCTTCCCTACATCCCTATTCTAATCTGCAAGTAGTTCCCCTTGACAAACTACCATCTAAGTAATATTAAATAAAAATATACAGGTATTGGTGTTGACAATTGAGACAACACATTGGAAATTTCTTTAGGGAGGTGTTTAACAACTATAAAGGAGCATAAAAATATCTTCCTAGCTGGCATAGTGGCTCACGCCTGTAATCCCAACACTTTGGGATGTAATCCATCCCGAGCTGGGTGGATCACCTGAGGTCAGGAGTTCAAGACCAGCCTGGCCAACATGGTGAAACTAAAAATGCAAAAATTAGCCAGGCATGGTGGCTGGCACCTGTAATCCCAGCTACTCAGGAGGCTGAGGCAGGAGAATTGCTTGAATCTGGGACACAGAGATTGCAGTGAGCCAAGATCACACCACTGCACTCCAGCCTGGGCAACAAGAGTGAAGCTCTGTCTGAAAAAAAAATCCTATACATGCCTCTTGAAAAGTATTTTATCCAAACAACTCAATGTGAAACCCACAAAGTTATTCACATATCCTTTTGTCACACATATTTGATTCAAAACTTTAAAAGTGGGTCTCATCTCTTGATTAACCTCAGAATTCCAAAACACACATGAATTTCATCAGACATAGTGTTTTTTTCCCTTTTGGTTAATCCATGAAATTGAACAAAAGCACTTCAAAACCAGCAAGATATTTACACTACACATATCCTTTATACCTTAGTAGAAATAAGATGGGGAAAAAAAGACCCAAGGAGAAGAAAGACAGGTCGTATCATGAAAACTAAATAATGGGAAGTTAAGAACCATTGTTTACCCATCTTCCTTGCCCCAGAGTATATCATGCCAGTATGCCCCAGATTGGCCCTAAAATCACCTGGAGGATGATTGTTACTTTCCTAGAACTAGACCAAATCTCATTCTATTACTTTTTTTGTCAAAACACTGGGTCTTGTTGCTTTTAATGACCATTCTTAATTGTATAGTTCCGAAAAAGTTCTACCCAAGCACCTGGCTAAAATCAATATTCACACACCTGAATCAATTCTGATCTCATCACGAGGATGAGAGTCTTAGATTTATTTTGCCTGTCATTTTAGGAGCCCATGAACTCTTTTGCATTTCTTCTGCCTCTAATATTGGTTCTTCTCTCTTTACTTCTTTTGAGGCAGCTCTTGTGGTAGATGGCAAGTCTGTACGGTACCAGGGCTGATAGTCAAGTGGTTAAGGCCCTGCACTAGCGTTTTCCAAGAGGATGGATTCTGCCCACTAGTGCTCCTAGAAGTCTCCTCCCTGTGGATCTGGCAGTAATGACATTTACATTTATTTCGATCTTTATCATATGAGGAAGAGATTTTTCCTTTCCTTTCATCCCTGTTAGGTGCCATGGGATTGAGGATGTTCTGTCTTATGTTCTTCAGGTATATCTTTTTCCTTTCAGGGAATACTGACCTTTCCCACTGCCTCTCTTGTTGGGTCATCTCATCTTTGTACTGCAGTTGGAGCAGCCCCTCTGGTTGAGAGTTGAGGTAGCTACTACAAGGGTCAGGGTTGAAGTCCATAAGGTCCAGGTTTTGCATTTCAGGGAAAGATGTTTGGGAGGTTGATGTAACTCTCTGGGACATTTCTTTGGTTGGAATCAGAGAGGAATCAGAACTTAAAGTTGTAGTAACTCTCGGTGGTGGATCTATTAAATTATAGCCCCAGCTTGAAACTCTTTTTGGATCTTCAGGGCTGGACAGGAAATTGAAGCTTGATGTTCTCAAATTACTTGAAATTAGTGAGGAAAAGACTGCAGCCAAAAGTTGTCAAACTGCAAAAAAAGTGGTGGAGGTAAAAGAAAGAGCAAGGAGAGACACAAAAACAGTTTCTATTTTATTATGGTGGAAAACGTCTCTCTATCCCAAATAGAAATTATACCAACAACAGTGAAGCATGTTAATAATTTAACATACAGTGAAAGTCATATTAAAGTGGCTTCCTTTGGGCTTACTCCTCTCCTGAAAGCATGGAAGCCAAAGGTCTACTAGTTTTCTAATTATTACGCTGTATCTTGCAAATCTTATACCATTAGCTGCAATGAGCACACCTGACACCCAGGTCTTGGTTTCTTTATACCATTCTCTTATAAAAGGAACCAGGGCTTCTGGGATAAATGGCTGATTATAGAAGACTAAGGAGATATGATATCTAAATATAATGTGGCATACTAGAAAAAGACTGAGGAATTGTTACAGACTGCTGCCTACACAAATAACCCTTCAGTACTCATCTAAGAATTGAGAGGATGTTTTTCCTATCGGCATCATTAAAAAAGATTAATTAACCCAAAATATATTCAGTGAGGCCTACCATATTTCAGGAAGTATTATGAAACAGCATCTTACACGCTATGTTGCAGCTAATCTGAACAACTTTCTGTTCATCGGATGCTCCATTCTCTTTCTGATTTTCATACCGTTACCCATGTTGTTCCCTCTGTGTAGAGTGCTTTCCTTCTCCATCTGGCTAATTGCTACTTATCTCTACCTTGCAGGTTATACTTATATTTCTCTAAGAGGCTTTGTCTGTCCTCTTGAAGTTAGATTATTTCCTGTATGTGCAGACAAAGTCCATACAATTACCTTTTCCCTAATACAAAGCACTTATCACAGTTTCTTGTCAGTGCTTATTTTATGGAATATTTCCTAACAGAGTAGGTGTTCCTTGAGGGCAAGTGTCATACACATCTTTTCCTCCCTTGAATCCCAGGACCTAACATAATTTAGAATACAATTTTATATACCTAGAGTGATGGTTAAATATAGACATTAGTAAGGGGTAAAAATCAAGTATGTAACCATACATCAAATTCCTACTCATCCAACAAAGGTTAAATCTGGATGGAGTAGCATAGCTAATAAACTTTATATTTTTACTGTGTGGAACATGGGGATTCATATAAATTTCACAAATAGATCAATATTTTATTCAGTTTCAGAATGAGCTGACTGGAAGTGCAATCTAATTCCTGGTATTTCAGGGAGGTTTCCTTGCTCATAATAGAATCCACATAGCAAATGTCAGGCTGTTGTTTTCCATTGAATGCCAATGTGTCTGAATATGGTGCCTGGAACTGTAGCCACAATTTTGGTAACACAAGGAGATCCTGGCTGAGGAGAAGCCTATCCAATAAGGACAGAAGCCCCAAAATACAGAATTGTTACTTTACTGTGTCATAGAACTATGAAATTAATCATGCCTTATACCACCATACTCATGGACTTTTTGTTATATGAGATAACTTTTCATCATAGATTAAACCTATTTAGTCAGTTTTCTGCTGTATAAAAAATGTGTCTTAACTAAGCTACCCCTTAGCTCTGTCAAGGGGTTAGTTTCTTGTCCTTTTTCGTCACCAGGGAAATTTAGATCAGTTGTTTGCTGACCCTGGGGACCATCTGGGAGACTTTGACAAGCCTCAACCATCCCCTTTGGCTCCTCAATCAATTCATTAAACCCACTGAGGGTTGTCCCAGTTCCTACAATGTTCATTGAAAGGCTGGGATTCCACTGTTGGTACAGATGGCTACAAAATAAGCTATGAGGATTAGCTCCATAACTTTGCAGCGTATTATTTTTACCTCTCCTTAGTACAACTTACCAAAGGATAAAGTGAAGCATGTACATTGAAAGTATAAACAAAGAGAAAAGTACTGGTGAGGTAATGGTATACTGGCTCTGTCAGGGGTGTGGGAGGATGACACTGATCTGTAGCATTTGCTAGCTAATTTCTGTGGCGTAAATACTTCCATCATCACAGATTTCAAGTTGTTGACAATTTTGCAAGTGGTTTGAAAATTCCTAGCTATTTAGAGATCAGCTTTTGTGATTTGATATGATCTGGGTCCAGAACACCATTGAGTGCTGCTAAACTAAGCAAGATTTTCAGGGGTCCACGTACCCTTCATCTCCTCACTGATGTGACTTACACCGGCTTGTGGTTAATGGCAGCTCCTAGCCTATAACTAGGCTGTCTGTATCTTTGCATTTCCCATGCTGAAGAGAGCAGGGGCAGTAGAGATAGGTCTTGTTGTTTCACCTTCACAGAATAAATGAAATCGTAGGAGCCATGTTCAAGTCTCTAAGGAGGGCTCAAAACTTGTCTATGCCTCTCACTCCTCTTACCCCTCAGATATGTACAGTAAAACTGAAGCACCCAGAGCTATAGTAACTTGCCTAAAGTCAAACAGTAAGTGATGAAGCTGGAAATTCCACTTCAGATCTTCCTATCCCGAAAACCAGAACTCTTCATATCTGTGCCGTGAGGCCTTTCCTAAGGGAACAGGTGCAAAAAGTCAGAATCTTTTACTGGCTTGTTCTGGAGGACCAGGACAAAGACATGTTTGATTTAATGATATATCATGATATAAAGACAGAAGAGAATGAAAACTTCAGTTATAGTTCCTTTATTTAACAAGCGAAAATTATTATCCAGAGCAAGATTGTCATATAAAGGTTGAGGCTTGCTTATTTCCCTTTTAATCCTACCCCCTGGAAAAGATACTAAAACTAATTAAGCAAGCAAGTAATGTTGAAGAGGAAAAGGGATAGCAGTTAACTTCATACACTTCTGGTGAGATTGGAATGCAGGCTAAGAATATGCATTGCATCACAGTTTCAGTGCAAAATCTGTAGGATCCAGATATATTACTCTTAAAATACATTTCATGAAATGATAGGACAATTATACAAACATTTCTAAGCAATGATGTTTACCTTACCTATATTTGAAAAGGTGGAAAAGTGGAAACAAATATACACCTGTAAGGGTTTAATTGCAATAAATAGGCTAATTCCATGCATGGAGTAATATACATTTTACATTCTAAGTATGTTTTAAAATATTCAGGCCACATCCAGTAAATGAAACTTGGCCTCTGTTAGAGTAGGTGTTAAGATCACAAAGAACATAAGACTCCAATGTGTTGTTTTGGGGTCAGAGTATCTTACGCATGCTTTTTTATGTTATTCCAAGCCTTCGAGAAGCTGATACCAAAGTTGGATTCAACCTGCACAAAGTTTATGAGGGGAAACAAGGAATACATTTATTGGGTGAGAGCGAATGGCAGACCAGGTGAAGGTGGGTTTGAACTTGGGTCACTCAGATCTGAACTTGAGTGAGGAAGAGAGAGAAATAAGGAATCAGGTGGGATGAAAGCATTTTAGATTGCAGAGCAGTTCTAAATAGAGTTTGGCAAGGTCGTTGGGGAATCCTTGAGCCAAAGTTGGTCATCAACATGTTTCTAGACAAAATGGAGTAACAGTAACTGGATTTAACCTCCCACCTGAAACAACCCCACCCCCTGCCAAAAAAAAAAAAAATAAAAAAAAAAAAAAAAAAAAAAAAACAGACAAAATAGATAAAACCATGACTGGAAACTCATTGTACATCAGGCAGCAAAGGACAATGATCCTGGAGAGAAAGGAAACAAAAAAGGTGGGACCAGCGATTGCCTCAACTTATTGCCTTAAGAGATCTTTCAGGCTTCTGCACATGGAGAGGGAACCCAGGTGGAGCTCAACGGACTCCCTGAGCTGAGTGTCTGAGGAGATCAAGACAACTAGAGTTCAGAGAGTAGCAGAGAGAAAAAAGTTGCAAAGGGAGAGAACCCCAGGGCTCTTAAAAGAGTCTCTCTCAGGTATTCAGCAGATTACTGTTCTGCACTTTCATGTTAGGTAACTTCCTGTGGGCAGGGAAAGAACCGTCTCATAGGATTAGAGGGAAGAGTTGCTAGCACATGTATAGGGCTGGGAATATTGCCTGTTCTCACCAGTCACACTAGCAAACCTCAAGATTTGTAAGACATTCGGTAGAATACTCATAAGGGTCTTTTATCTCAGTAGTGTGGCATAATTGAGCCCTAGATTGAGCACTGTCTTTTTTCAGACATGCAAAATTAGAGAATTCATCACCAGCAGAACTGCAATACAAGAAATATTAAAGGAAGTCCTTCAAGCAGGAGGAAAATGACACCAGATGAAAATATAGAATCCTACAAAAGAATGAAGAGCACTGGAAATATTAACTGTATGGGGCAAGGGATAAGATTTTATTACTATCTAAACTCATTGTTCATGAAAAAACAATGTAGTATAGGGGTTTTCACTTACGTAAAAGTAAAATGTATGAAAAGTAACACAAAGATTGGGAGGAAACTAATGGCGTATATTGTAATATTCTAATAGTATAAATTAAGTTATAAAATGTTACTTAAATGTATGCAATGGTAGATTAAAAATATATTTTAAAACCAAGAGCAAACACTAAAATAACAAAAGTTATTGCCAATAAGCCTACAAAAGAAATAAAATGAAACGATAAAAATATACCCAAAAAAGGTAGAATAAGGCAAAAGGGAACAAAGGGCAGATGGAATGAATAGCCAACAAAGTCAGCCATTACAATAGTCCCTTGCCCCTTGAGGACGGTCCTACCTTAGTGTCTCTGCTACACTCAGTCACAGGCAAAGGGCAGCCAGCAAGATTCGTGGTCTAGTAAAAACATGGAGATGCATTTCAGAATGTAGCAGCTGGTGCCCTCTGACAATTACATTCCCTGTAAGCAGGATTCTGAGCTGCACTTCCTAATGGTGGTCATACCTTTGCATCTGTTTAGACTTTTCTCCACATCCTGGTTAACTCCTCCTATCCCTTCAGTTCCGAGATTCATGACACTTCCTCAGGGGAGCTTATCTGACTTTCCCAAAGCCAAATGCTGACAAAGTACTCTTCATTCTGACATAGGTAGTGCTTACAAGTTTCTTGTAGTTGCTTGTACAACTATCTTTCCCTTGTCCCCTAGACTGTGATTTTAAAATTGTGATACAAGTGCCCAGCTCAGTGTGCTTGGAACTCAGAGCACACAAACTCCTCTTTGTGTGCATGAGCTGTACTCGGTGCCTGCAGCATTGCTCCTCTAGATACCACTGTTCCCTTATTCCTCACAGTCTTCAAGTATCTGCTCACATGTCACCTTCTCAATGAGGTGGATCCTGAACCTCCCATTTAAAACGGCATACCCACAATTAGCACCCCCGATCCCCCTTTCTTGCTCTACTTTTCCTGTAGCATGAATTGCCAACTACTTCACTGCGTTATTTGTCTATTTAAGTTTATTATTTGTGGCTGTCTCCCCCACAAGAATAGAAACTGACAAAAGGCAGGGATTTAAGAATGCTTAGTGCACTGGAGCATCCCCAGCTCCTAGGACACTGGCTGGCCCACAGATGGCCCTCAATAAATGTTTATATCTGGAAGGAATAAAGTGCCTAGCACAATGCTGAGGGAATTACAGCCTTTAATATTGCTGATTTCCCTGTTGAATGAAGCTGGAGAGGAGAGGAGATAGTCAATGACAGAAGAGTGCAAGTTGCTGATTCACTGGGAAAGGAGTTGCTTGGATGTGGTCACCACCATCCACCTAGTTGCCTAGACCAGAACCCTAGTAGACGTTTTTGATTGAGCAGGTGCCACCCTTATTAGTCAGATGGTCCACATCCAGCGTGGAGAAGAGGCAGGAGGAAGTGGAAGCTGGACTCCTTTGTAGCTTCCTCCATGCCACCTCATCAAGCCTCAAGTTTACTTTTTAAGTGCTTCAAATTCCCAGTCATCCCATGTTCAGTTGTCTGTTAATAATAACAGATATATTACCCCACTAAATATGAATGCAATACCACACTAAATATGATTATTCCCTTATATTAAATGAATATCAAGAGTAATGACAATGATTATTATTTCCAATCACTATGTGTTGCTTACAAGCAACTTGAATAAGAATTATTAGGTCCCTTGAGTAGTGGTTTGTAGTTCTCCTTGAAGAGGTCCTTCACATCCCTTGTTAGTTGTATTCCCAGGTATTTTATTTTCTTTGTAGCAGTGATAGACTGGATAAAGAAAACGTGGCACATATACATCATGGAATACTATGCAGCCATAAAACAGAATGAGTTCATGTCCTTTGCAGGGACATGGATGAACCTGGAAACCGTCATTCTCAGCAAACTCACACAAGAACAGAAAACCAAACACTGCATGTTCTCACTCATAAGTTGGTATTGAACACTGAGAACACATGGACACAGGGAGGGG
>NW_016108286.1:28219-32126 GCF_001604975.1 Cebus imitator
AAAAGAATTCACAAGTGAAATGACAAAGTTTTACTAAATAGTATATCATGAAGTTTCATTATAAATTCTCTGAATGGAACAAGATCTAATTTTGGCTTATTTAAAGATAAATAGAAATATATATTTTTCATTATTGATATATGCAGTCTAAGACATAATACATGAATATTTAATTTTCTGCCAAATAGTATTTATTGTATCATATAAAATTTTGCTTGGATAATCTTCAATGTCATTTTATGGCCTTTCTTTGTTATAAAGGTGGAGTATTTAGGGTGGCATATAATTCCAAAGGCACATGAAAGGAAATAACCTAGAGAGAAACACTATTAATATTTTTGCATATCTCTGTCCAGTCATTTTTCTGTATGTATGGGAATGGACATATATATGCATAGTTTAAAACATTAAAATTATACTTTGTGTACGATTTTTGCCCAGCATGTTTTGTAAAATTGCTTTTTCTCTTAAAATACAACAACTATAAAAGCAAATATTGAGCAAGAGACATCTAGAAAACAGTAAGAAAAATATCTGGCAATGTAAATCTCACGTTAAAAATCTATGTGAAATAAATAGAGGTGCTGGCTATTTAAAAAGACATGATTTTTGTGTATCAATGTTATTATTTGTCCAGAAAGTCAAGAGATATCAGTGGGAAGATATCTTAGAACAAAATACTGAGAAACTCTAAAGTAAAATCTGTAGTGCTTAATAGCAGAAAGTGATAAAACTTTACTTACCACTCTGAAAAATAATTTAAATGAATCAAGAGACTTTCAGGATAGCTTGTAGTGAGGCTGGTGGTTGACTGGGACAGAGATAAGGGATCACAGTCACCATGGCCCTCACAGTTATAAATCCCCAGTATCTACTGACATCATGGATCTACCTCACAATTGCAAGGCTGTGTTGCCATGGCACATTATGGGTGCCATTTGGTACTTCATCAGGACCACATCAGATCATGCCTCTTCAATCCTAATGCTTCTGCTTGGCATCCACAGGGCGAAGAATTAAATTATAGTACAAGACAAGTAGTTAGAGGGCATCCTTATTCCCAAACACTACTGGCAGAGACCAGGTACTTGATTTTATCAGGTGAACCATAAATTATATTTCAACCATTACCACTCTGAGGCAATATAAGCCTTTGTAATACAGGGATCTTTGTTTCGTGAACTGCTGTATCTTAAATATTCAGAATATTGTCTGGCATGTCATAGGCACTTAATAAATTAATGTAGATTAGATGAATGGGTCTGTCTCCACAGAGCTATAAGCCCCTCTAGGACAAGGACCCTGGTCTCTGGAAACTGATCATTCAGGATACTACCCAAATCTTGCTACAAACCACTGAATGTTGAATTAATCATTTAATTAATTCCCAACTTCAGTCATTAAGTACTACCTTCCGAGTTATTACTTTCTCTGCATTCTACCTGTGACTTGATAACTTTACTTAAATAAAAAGTGTCACTTGGCAAAAGGA
The DNA here is from genome assembly GCF_001604975.1 of Cebus imitator. NCBI lineage: Eukaryota > Metazoa > Chordata > Mammalia > Primates > Cebidae > Cebus > Cebus imitator. The sequence continues at coordinate 29,712 of NW_016108286.1, forward strand.
AACAATAAAAACAACAAACTCCCAAACAAACAACAACAAAAATCTAATTAAAATTAAGTATAGCAGGCCAGGTGCGGTGGCTTAAGCTTGTAATCCCAGCACTTTGGGAGGTCAAGGCAGGGGGCATCTCAAGGTCAAGAGATCAAGACCATCCTGACCAACATGGTGAAACTCCATCTCTACTAACAATACAAAAAATTAGCCGGGCGTAGGGGTGCACGCTTGCAGTCCTAGCTACTTGGGAGGCTGAGGCAGAAGAATCACTTGAACCAGGAGGTGGAGGTTGCAGTGAGCTGAGACTGCCCCACTGCACTCCAGCCTGGTATCAGAGCGAGACACTGTCTCAAAAAATAATAATAAATACAGCAAAATCAAAATTATATGATAACATTTTTAAAAAATAAGGCTCAGATTGGGTATAAGTGCTATGGTCTGAATGTTTCTGTCTCTCTCCATATTTATATGCTGAAATCCTAATCCCCAAGGTGATGGCATTAGCAGATGAGGACTTTTGGGAGCTGATTAGATTTTGAAATCTCATGCATGAGAGCTTTGCCCTTGTGACCTAATCACCTCCACAAAAAGGTGTGCCTTCATAAAGTAAGACTGAGGGAGTACATTTTCCCCTTCTACTATGTTAGGACACAGTACAGTGTCATCTGTGAATGAGGCAGTGAGCCCTCATCAAACACCAAATCTGCCAACACCTCGATCTTCAACTTTCCAGCATCCAGAACTGTGAGAAATACATTTCTGTTGTTTATAAATCACCCAGTTTATGGTATTTTGTTACAGTGTCCCAAGTAGAATAAAACAATAAGTAATAGTAGAATTTTATAATTTTTACAAATTCATAGGGGCAGACGGTAGAGTGGTGGCTGTCAGCGCCTGGGAGGAGGAAGCAATGGGAAGTTGTTTTTTAATGAGTATAGGTTTAATGGGTTTGTTATGCAGGATAAAAAGAATTTTGGAAATTGGTCACACAACAATGTGAATGTATGTAACACTACTGAACTGTACACTTTAAAATGGTTAAGATGGTAAATTTTGTTGTGTATATTTTGCCAGAATTAAAAATGAAAACAAAAAAATTTTAAAGTTTTTGAAGCAAAAAGTTGCATAATTTTATGCACTTTATGTTTCTGTCACCACAGATGAGAATACAGAGACCCAGAGAAGTTCGGTAACTTTCTCAGGGTCAGACAGCTAGTGTGGGAGGACCAGGACTCGAACCCAAGTCTATTTGATACTAAAGTCTACATAGAGTGTACTGCAGGCAGTCCTCAGCTTTATTATTCCTAGTTCATTCCCTTGGCTCCTTCCTCCTTTTTCTCACTGATCTAGCTCTCCTTAGTTCTCAGACCATCTCCTCTTAACACTTTCAGTGGCTTCTCATCCTAGAGACCATTTTGCAGATCCTCTGGCCCATTGCCTATACATCTGATGCTGAGGCCTACTAGAATGGAGGGAAGATCACTTTTAAATATTTTGAGAGCATAAAACAATTATCGTGTATACTTTCCTAGGGATTATTAAGAAGTGAACATCTTGAAGAGGGCTCTTAGTTACAGAGCTGTTTTTTGGAAGTGAGAATTCAAATAGGAGCCTTAGGGATAGACAGAAATTGTTCTCCTTGTGCAAAGGGCAGAGAAGGGGCTGGGGCATGGAGGAACTAAAGGTTGCTGTGGAGGGAAGGAGCTGAGACTGATCTGTTTAACAGTAGGAAATATAGGGAAAAAAAGACTGACCTGTTTATCAATAGGAAATATAGGGGAAAAAAAAAGAGGCCAGGCTCATGGTGAGCAACCATAAAACGTCCTTAGGATCTAACCAAAAGGAGATGTGGTAAATTGTGGGAATCCATATAATAAGGAAATTTCCTTCCCAACTGAAACGGTGACCAAGAAATTTACCTCTGGGTTCACAAAAATCTTTCCCCTGTTTTCAGAAGCTAAGTAGCTAAGATGAAGTAAGGGGTGATTTAAGCAGAGATTTGGTCCAAAGTATAGTGTGCTGGTAACTGAAGCCAAGGAATAGAATGAGCAGTAAGAGGATGAAATAAGGGAACTACTGTTCTCTGGCACTCTCACTCTACTGTGTCAGATAATTTACATGTGTTATGCTGTGAAATCTTCAGAGCCGATCTGCAAGGCAGTTACCCCACATGACAGATAAGAAAATTGTTGGGGGGAGGATCCAAGATGGCCGTTTAGGAACAGCTCAGGATTGCAGCTCCCAGTGAAAGCGCAGAGGGTGAGTGGACGCCACATTTTTATTGCCCACAGACTAGGAAATTCCCAGGCGGAGGAACTCCACAGGTCGCCAGCGTGGCTGTGCCGGCCAGCGCTGCTGCTTTGCCCCGCGCAGCTGCTTTGTCGGCGCCCCAGAGCAGCAGTTCTCAGTACAAAATACACC
>NW_016108286.1:40911-44135 GCF_001604975.1 Cebus imitator
ATGTAGGTGATGGGGAGGAAGGCAGCAAATCACACTGCCACGTGTGTTCCTATGCAACAATTTTGCATGTTCTTCACATGTACCCCAAAACCTAAAATGCAGTAAAATAAATAAATGGGGAAAATAACAAAAAACATTTAAAAAAAAAACAATAGTAGCAAAACGAATAATAAAATGATACTGTTGCTTGGCTGAGTTGTGTATGCTCAAAATTCACCTGTTGTAGTCTTAACCCCTAGAACCTCAGAATGTGACTGTTTTTGAAGAGGTAATTAAGTCAAATTCGGTAATTGGAGTGGGCCCTAATGCAATATGCCTGGTGTCCTTACAAGAGTAAATTGGGACACAGATATGTACGGAGGCAAAACTATGATTAAGACACAGGGAGAAGACAGCCGTCTACAAGGCAAGGAGAGAGGCCTTGGAAGAAAGCAACTGTGCTGACACCTTGATCTCAGACTTTTAGCCTCTAGAATTGTGAGAAAATGCATTTGTGTTGCTTAAGCCACCCAGTTGGTGGTAGTTTTTGATTGCAGCCTTAACAAATGAATAGAAATACTTTTAGTGCCTTTGAGGAGGTATTATCATATCTATTTTTTGTGCTTGCACTCCTCTTCCTCCTACTAATATAATGACCATATAATCATGCCTGTATCTGAGCAACTGAGCAGTGATGAGAAAACCTTAAAATCTTCTAAATTATTTTACCTTAAATCCATGACCATAAGAGCATAGCTTTTCACTTTCACTCTCAACCTACCTCCGCTACTACAATACTCCCCCACAATGCTAGAACTCCTCCTCCATTTGAATAACCTCACCTAATAATTCATTCAGAGGACAGAAATAATCTACTGGGAATTCTCAGAGTTTCCAAAACCCAGTCTTCCCGTGCCTTCTCTGGCATTCTCTGCCACACTTCTGCATACAGTGCTCCTAAAGGAAGCCAGTGCCCTCACCTCAGTTCAGGATCCCATGTCTCTCACTTTCTCAGGAGCTTTGCTCCTGCAATGATCAATCCTGCTCCTGAACCATCAATGCCTCCCTCTATATTGGATCATTCCCCAAGCTAAGGAGAAAAAACTTCAACCCCTTCTCATATGTCCTTCTGCAGCTACTGACACATTTATTTGTTTCCCTTCAAAGCAAGAACTGCCTCACTGTGCTGAGACCATTCTGTCTTCAACCTACTTCAATAAAGCTGATTCTCAAAATTATGTAGAAAGGCAAAGGAACTAAAATACCAAAAACAATTTTGAAGAAGACCAATGATAAAGAATTCACTCTACCTGATTTTAAGACTCACTATAATCCTACAGTAATCAAGAGAATTTGGAATTAGCCAGGTGTGGTAGTGCTTGCCTGTAGTTCCAGCTACTCAGGAAACTGAGGCAGGAGTATCACTTGAGCCCAGGAATTCGAGCCTGTCGGAGTATCACTTAAGCGCAGGAACTGAGGTTGCAGTGAGCTATGATCATGCCGCTGCACTCCAGCCTGTGTGACAGAGAGAGAGATCCCCGTCTCTTAAAAAGAAATGTAGTACTGGCAAAAAAAAAAAAAAAAAAGTCTGTTACTAAGTATATACCAAAAGGATTATAAATGGTTCTATTATAAAGACACATGCACACGTATGTTCATTGCGGCACTCTTTACAATAGCAAAGACCTGGAGCCAACCCAATGCCCATTGATGATACACTGGACAAGGAAAATGTGGCACATATACACCATGGAATACTATGCAGCCATAAAAAACTATGAGTTCGTGTCCTTTGTGGGGACATGGATGAAACTGGAAACCATCATTCTCAGCAAACGGACACAAGAACAGAAAATCAAACACCACATGTTCTCACTCATAGGCGGGTGTTGAACAATGAGAACACATGGTCACAGGGAGGGAAGCATCACACACCGATCACACACCGGGGTCTGTTGTGGGGGGACTAAGGGAGGGACAGCGGGGGGTAGGGAGGTTGGGGAGTGATAACATGGGGAGAAATGCCAGATATAGGTGATGCGGGGATGGAGACAGCAAACCATCTTGCCATGTAAGTACCTATGCAACAACCCTGCACGATCTGCACATGTACCCCAGAACCTAAAGTACAGTAAAAAAAAAATAAAAATTAAAAAAAAATTGTTTTTAAGTCAGTGAAGAGAGTCTAGCAATAGACTCATTAACTCAAGTGATTTTCAACCAAGGTGTAAAGGCAATGGGGAAAGACAATCTTTTCCACAAATACTTTTGGGGTATTGGATTTCACAAGAACAAGAAATGAACCTTAACTTATAATCCATACCACATACAAAAGTGAACCTAATTTGGACCGTGGAGCTAAAGTTGTCATCGAAAGTAATAAAACTTCTAGAACAAAATATATATTTGTGGCCTTTAGTTAGTATAAATTCATGTTCACCTGAATCCTCAGAATGTGACCTTATTTGGAAACAGGATCTTTGTAGAAGTAATTAGTTATGTTAGGATGAGGTCATGCTAGATTAAGGTGGGCCCTAAATCCAATGAGTGGTGCTCTTATAAGAAGAGAATAGAACACAGAAGAACACAAAACTCCATCTGAAAATGGAGGCAGAAATTGGAGCAAGAATTTCCACCAGAAGCTAGACAAGAGAAATTGAACATATTTTACCTCAGAGCCTCCAAAAAGAACCAACCTTGCTAACACCTTGATTTTGGACCTTTGGTGTCTGGAAGTATAGAGGATATATTTCTGTTGCTTTAAGCCACCAAATTTATGGTAATTTGTTATGACAACCCTAGAAAATTAATGTGATTAGGCAAATATTTGTTACAAGACACCAAAAACACAATCTATGTGAGAAATACTGATACATTGAACTTCAACATTAAAATATTTGAAGTTCAACATTAAAAAGTCACGATAAAGACAAAGACAAGACAAGCCACAGAGAAGAAGAAAATATGTGCAAAACACATATCTGATAAAGTACTTGTTTTCAGAGTATGTAACGAACACTTAAATATCAATAATAAGAAATCGCCTGACCAGGTGTAGTGGCTCATGCCTGGTAATTGTAGCACTTTGGGAGGTCAAGGCAGGTGGATTGCCTGAGCTCAGGAGTTCGAGACCAGCCTGGGCAACATGGTGAAAACTCCTCTCTACTAAAACACACAGACACACAAATTAGCCCGGCGTGGCAGCATGCACCTGTAATCCCAGCTGCTCAGGAGGCTGAGGCAGG
>NW_016108286.1:44355-46600 GCF_001604975.1 Cebus imitator
AAAGAAAGAAAGAAAGAAAGAAAGAAAGAAAGAAAGAAAGAAAGAAAGAAACAACCCAATTGAAATGAACCAAAGATTTGAACACTTCACCAGAGAAGATGTATGGATGGCAAGTAAGCACAGGAAAATATGTTGATATCATAAATCATGATGCAAATGCAAATCAAAACCACAATTACATATTCTAAAAGCTAAAGTGAGAAGAAAATTAAGAAAAAACTCTGACAATATCAATTGCTGGTTAGGATACAGTGCAATTGGAACTGTCATATTGCTGGTGGGGTCAAAAATGATACACCCACTTTGGAAAGCAGTTTGACAATTACTTATGAATTTAAACCTATACTTACTATATGAACCAGCAATTCCAGTCCCAGATATTCATGCAAGAGAAATGAAGAGTTATGTTCACACAGAAACTACAGATGAACATTTGCGATGGCTTTGTTCATAGTAGCCCAAAACTGAAAACAATTTCAAAGATTTCAGCTGCTGAATGGATAAACATATATCCGTACAGGGAAATACGACTCGGCAATAAAAAGGAAAGAAATATCGATATATGCAATAGCATGGGTGAATCTCAAAAGTATTATGCAAAGTGAAAAAAGACAGACTCAAAAGGTTATGCATTTTATAACTTGATTTATATAATATTCTGCAAAAGGAATGACTAGAGGGATGGAGAACAGATCGATGGTTTCCAGGGACTGGAGCTTGGAGGAGTGGTTGAATAAAAAAGGAAGGAGGAAATTTTGGGGGTGACAGAACTATTCTTTATCTTATATAACTATTCTACGTCTAGATTCTTGGATAACCTGCTCACTGATTTTAATTTTCCTGCAGAGTATCTTCCATTTTTCTCCTTTGTATTGCAATTCTTTTTCTATTTGTTTGTCTATCTACTCCACCATAATGTGATATCACCCCCATGGCAAACACTGTATGTCCTCAGTCTTTTCATTTCTAGCATCCCAGATATTATCTGAAACATGCTATTGTAATGATCTTGGCAGTAAAAGCATCTCCTCCATTTAGGAGTCATTATTGTAGATACTATGTTTGCAGGTACCATACATACAGCTTTTCACTTTGTGCCAGATGTAGAAGAGTGGCTTTGCCTTGGTGCCCTGGTGACCTTACATGTCCCCACATAAGCCACATCAGCAAGGAATAACTGCACTCTGACTAGAATATTGTCATAACATACAATGGTTCCTCTTGGGGCAAGGGGGAATAAGCAACCTAGTAAGGATCTGCCATAAAGAACTTTCCCACCTGCCACCCTATTTTGCTAGAAAGTGACACAAGGTCCTTACTCATAAGCACAGAACAGTCCTCCTTGACCTATTTTAGGGTACAGCTGTGAGGTACAAAACTGCTTACCACCTTAGGATACAGCTATGGGCTCCTCACTGGCAGGGCAACCTACTATCTGTGCTATTACTGAGAACCTTTGATTGTGTCAAACTGTGGAACTGGGGAAGCAGGGAGCTGATACAATGCTGATCTTGCTTTTGCTGTGTCTGTAATATACTGTTTGGATCCATTTGGACTAGATTATCTTTTTACTAGCTGAATCTATGGAGGTATGACAAGCCAACCTAACAACTACAGTAGTTATCCTCGTGGCCCTGTTAGCCACTGCAATGCTGCTTAGAAACTGACTGATCACTTGACAGCCAGAATATTTTATTTTCCTTGACATCACACACAGCAAGAAGTTCTCAGCACATGTCATGATTTAGGGCAGACTTTGCCAGACTTTGGTTATCAGAATAGATGCCATATCCTATACCAGCTATATTGCTATTATATTATTTATTTAAAGTTTATGAACTCAAATTCATTTAAAAAGTTAACCTTATATTTGTACTCAAAATTCAAAAGCGGTATGACCTGTTAAGAGATGTATTTGTGAAAGTAAATGACATTTTAAAAATTTCAAAATTTAAATGAAGTCTATGGTCTTACCACCTTACTGATCTCATCTGAAAATTTAAATGAAACAAAAAGAATACTAAAGGATGTAAAGGATAGAGAGATGGGAAGAATAGGGAGATATTTGTTAAAGGATATAAAATAACAGCTAGGGGATCCGGATCCAAGATGGCCGTTTAGGAACAGCTCAGGATCGCAGCTCCCAGTGAAAGCGCAGAGGGTGAGTGGACGCCGCGTTTTTATTGCCCACAGACTAGGAAATTCCCGGGCAGAGGTGATCCACGGTCGCCAGCGCGGCTGTTTC
>NW_016108286.1:50652-52318 GCF_001604975.1 Cebus imitator
GGAGGGTGGGGGGTGGGAGGCTGGGGAGAGATAGCAGGGGGAGAAATGCCTGATGTAGGTGATGGGGAGGAAGGCAGCAAATCACACTGCCATGTGTGTTCCTATGCAACAATTCTGCATGTTCTTCACATATACCCCAAAACCTAAAATGCAATAAAATAAATAAATGGGGGGAAAAAATAACAGCTACGTAAGAGGAATAAGTTCTAATGTCCTATACCACCATAGGATGACTATAGTTAATAATAACATATAGTTTCAAATAGCTAGAAGGAGGAAAGAGAATTGCCTTGGGCCACACATAAAATACATGAACACTAATGATAGCTGATGAGCTAAAAATAAAATCGTAAAGAATCTCATGTTTTAAGAAAGTTTATGCATTTGTGTTGGGCTGCATTCAAAGTCATCTGGGGTGCATGTGGCCATCAGGCCACAAGTGAAACAAGCTTGGTGTACCCCACAAATATGTACAATTATGTCAATTAAAAAATTTTAAACTAAAAATGGAATAAACCAAATCCATCTGCAAAGTAGTTCCTACTTCAAATGTTATCCCATGTACTCTTCATAGTAATCATTCAGTGTAAATATTCTAATTTTTACTTTTAAAATAGGAAAACAGACCCAATGAGTATATCTTAACCACCATCTCAAGGTCAGTGTGTCAAAGCCAGAATGGACACCGTGGTTATTTCATGCCATAGCGTATAAGCAGACAGTGTAGCTAAGACCCAACTCATTTTACTTTAGCAAGTTTCCCTGATTGCGTCCCCCTTTCTTCTACCTAGACCCTAATTCTTTCATCCAGCTCAACAGCCTAGAGACTTTTCACATATTTTATGGCAAATGGGATCCCCTACATTTAGTCTCACTTTTCCTTTGAACTCTAGCTTTTCAGTCCTTTTGGGTCAGAAAAAAATTTTAAATCTCTGTAAAAGGGAGAAATAATTGCTGATTATAATCCCCTTCCCACTGGGCACGGTGGCTCATGCCTGTAATCCCAGCACTTTGGGAAGCTGAGGCGGGTGGATCACCTGAGGTGGGGAGTTCGAAAGCAGCCTGACCAACATGGAGAAACCCAGTCTCTACTAAAAATACAAAATTAGCCGAGTGTGGTGGTGCATTCCTGTAAGACCAGCTATTCAGGAGGCTGAGGCAGGAGAATCGCTTGAACCTGGTAGGCGGAGGTTGCGGTGAGCCGAGATCACGCCATTGCACTCCAGCCTGGGCAACAAGAGTGAAACTCCATCTTAAAAATAATAATAATAATGATAATCCCTTTCCCCTCCCTCAGCAGTGTGGATTCTGAGTAGGGCCCTTTGTCGCAGAATTATCTTCTTGGAGGTGAGGATATAAACAGAGCTGAGAGTTGTAATTCATGTATTATATACAGTAAGAGGGGTATCAGGCTGGACTTACACAGCTGCAGGTAACTTCTGAATGAGATGTGGTGACTTTCAGGCTGATGGAGTTATGTAGATGGAAAAAGAGGTTTGGGTTTCTCCTTCCTCACCTCATAACTTTTAAAGAAAGGTCAGATGGTTTTTTTTTTGGTGGATCCAAGATGGCCGTTTAGGAACAGCTCAGGATTGCAGCTCCCAGTGAAAGCGCAGAGGGTGAGTGGACGCCGTGTTTTTATTGCCCACAGACTAGGAAATTCCCG
>NW_016108286.1:58853-66630 GCF_001604975.1 Cebus imitator
AAAAAAAAAAAGAAAGATCAGATGTATTTGCAGATGTGTCATTTTTCCATGTGAAGATTGTGATAGCAGTTGTTTTTTCTGAGTCCACCAAATAGCTTTAGTGTATTTTAGTTATATTTTCCTGCAGCACAGTAGAAGATGTTATTATTTTTTTTAATTAATGCTTGTTTTTGTACCATACATCTAGGAACCCATGTGATATCTGTGTACCACATTTTGGGAAACCTTCTTTCAAGAGATAAATAAAGCCTTATATGTTAAACAATAACAAAAATCAATAACCATAAATTTATGTGAAACCATCAAATTACCATTAAAGTCAACATATACAATCTTAGTTCTGCATTCAGCACCTTCAGAAGTATTTACTTTGAGAAAGAGCAAAGTCCTTGAACTTAGACCTTGAATCCCCATATCTGCTTCTTACTAGATTTAGTTATTGTAAATTTTATTAAAACTCTGACTCACTTTTTTAAAGGATTAAATGAGATCAGAGACAATGAAACCGCACACGTACAAGTGGCTAACAGATACTACACAATACATGTGAGTTATTATTATTCCTGTTATTAGATAAAGAAATCAATTAATGGAACTATTGGCATAACTATGCACAAGTTCTAGGGTTGGTCAGCCCATCCATTCACAACCACATAGCACAGATCAAAATTATGTAGACAAATTATTAAAGTGGCAACTTTTAACTTGCTGTGTACAGAGGTTAACATCTCTACAGAAACAAGAGCAGATAGTTTTCAGAGTGACAGCATCATTAGAGGTATCTTGTAGGGAAGAGGGGCAGCTTCCAAAGTTTGAAGGCATAGGAACCAGAGATGTTCCATCTGCATCTTTAAGTAGGGTCCAAAATTTAAAAAACAGATGCAATCCAGAAACAAATGAACATGGAAAAACCTAGCCCTGAGTTATTCAAAGTCTTGCAGAGACTTCAACTCCAAAGAATAGAAAGATGTTTTATAGCCCAATTCATTTCATAAAGTTAGTGTAACCTTAATACCAAAGTCCAACAAAGAAAATATATGAATAAAAGCACAGGCTGATGTCACTCACGAGGATATACATAAAATCATAAACAAATTATTAAGACATAGATTATTCAAAAGTGTAACAGAATCAACTTACATGTCCATCAATAGATTAATGGATAAAGAAAACGTGGTATATATACACAATGGAACATTATTTGGGCATAAAAAATGTATAATCTCACAGAGGTAGAGAGTAAAATGATAGAGGCTGAGAAGGGTGTGTGGATGGGAAAGAGGGATGAAGAGAGATTGGTTAATGGGTACAAACATATAGTTAGATAGAAGGAGTAAGTTCTAACATTCTATAACAGAGTAAGATGACATAGTTAACAGCAATGCATTGTATACTGGAAGTAAGTATACGTGAGGATTTGAAATGTTCCCAACACATAGAAATGACAAGTACTTGAGATGATGGATATATTAAATACCTTGACTTGATCATTACATGTTCTATATGCACATAACAAAATATCAGAAAAATAATCAATGGGTTTCAGGGAAGAAAAGAAAATATATCACATGTGCCCAATGAATATGTATGTACAAAAGCTATGTATCAATTAAAAAACCCCAAAGGATAATGCCATGACCAAATTCGTCCCTTAAGAATGCAAGGTTGGCTTAAACATAGCACTCTCCCTAATTCATCAGTGACGGAAACTAGAAACTAGACTATCTCTTGCCATTTGATTATTCAGTCATTTGAAGCTTCATTGGGCGAAGAACTTCAACAGCAACTATTCTTTAAGAGCCAGAGAATCAAAAGTTGATAAGATCCAAGAACAGTCATTCAGGTCTCCATATAGAAAAACAAACATCAGGCAGAGTGCTTGCTCATTTTCTTAGGAGCAATGAAATCTCAATTCAGATAGAATACTTTAACTCAGGCAGATATTTTATGATAAACCAACCATGGAAAACAGAATATCTTTGTATTCTATCCAAAAGAACCAGAGGATGCAGAAATCAGCATTGAAATTGATTTTAAAACATCTGGTTTGAATTCATTATTTTCCAAAAGAGCAAAGATGGATGTAGAATTTATGGGATTCATCCATAATCTCACAAATTATGGTAGAGCTGGTACTAGAATCTCCTGCAGGGCTCAGCATGTTTCACACAAACTGATATTACAAATGCATCCTGTATTTGTTAAAAATAGAAATAAGAAAATAATCTGAAAATTGTTAACTGTTGGTTATACTCAAAGGTAATACAATGGTTGCATGTTTTATGACTCAATATGGCCTTGATCCAATTTATTTCTGTATGTGACCATGTGTTAGTCATGTAATCAGGCATTTGGGATCAGAATTACCTTTCAAGGTCCTTTGTAGTTGAACTCTGTTATCAAATCAGCAGGGCCATTATCAGTATATTATGATATATAATCTTGTAGAAAGCAAATTCTAATTTTGCATCTTAATGAATAATGTGCCTGCTCCTGGCACTTAAGCAGGCACTTTATTTGACACAAACTCCCCCTTGACATCAGTACCATCTCCATGCTTACCTCTAGTCATCACTTGAGACAGTTCCTCAAGATTGGCTTCCAGGCCAGGTCCTTAAAAATTAAAAGGTTGTCCATGGCCATACTAACAAAAGTAATCTACAGTTCAACGCAGTCTCTATTGAAATATCAATTACATTCTTCACAGAAATAGAAAAAAGAATCCTAAAATTCATATGAAACCAAAGAAAACCCCAAATAGCCAAAGCCATCCTGGGCAAAAAAAACAAAGTTGGAAACATCACACTACCTGATTTCAAAATATTCTCCAAACCAGAGTAACCAAAACAGCAAGGTGCCAGCATAGAAACAGACACACAAACCAATGGAACAGAATAGAGAAACCAGATGTAAATCCACATATTTTAGGCCAACTGATTTTTCACAGAAGTAGCAAAAACATTCAGTAGGGAAAGGAGAGTTTCTTCAATAAGTGATACAGGGAAAACTAGATATTCCTGTGCAAAAGAATGAAACTAGACCTCTATCTCTTACCATATACAAAAACCAACTCAAGTTGGACTGAAGAATTTAATATAAGACTTGAAACTAGGAAAATACTAGATGAAAACATTGAAAAAATGCCTCAAGATATTGGGCTGGGCAAACTTTTTTTGGTTAAGATCTTAAAAGCAAAACCAAAGTACAAGTAGACAATTGGGATTATATCAAACTAAAAAACCTCTGTACAGCAAAGGAAACAATCAACAGAATGAAAAGACAACCTAAAGAATTGGAGAAAATATTTTCAAACTATCCACCTGATGAAGAATTAATAACCAGAATATATAAGAAACTCAACTCAATAGCAAAAAAACCAAGTAATCCAATCAAAAAATGGCAAAAGATCTGAATAGACATTTCTCAAAAAAACAAACAAACAAACAAACAAAAACAAAACACCAACAGCCAACAGGAATACAAAGAAATGCTCAATATCACAAAATGTCACAGGATCATTGGGTGTCACATTTCCAGATGGAAACCTCTGTGGCCAATGGCACTTTTGCCCAAGTTTTTGCTGCAGCTCGCTCTGCCAATTTGGCCTGGGAGACTGTGCTCGGCTCATGCTACCAGCCCAGATCCCATGCCTGCCAAGGGCAAACCAGGCAGAGTGGCAAGGGATGCATGAACAAGTGAGTGCAGGGTCCAGCCACTGTGCACAGCCAGACATGACAGTTGCTGCAGCAGAGCAGGCAGCTTCAGGCTCCAGCACAGGTGCCAGCTCCATGCAAGCCTGCGACTGGATCAGATGCACCTCAAGTGGCTTCTGCTGCAGGCACCCATGTCTGCATGAGGGGAATACAGTGACACCTGTAAGCTTGGAGATGCCAGAAATTGCAGAGCCCCAAAGAGGGTGCCATAACCCTGGCTCAGAGAGCACCTAGGTCTAGTCTCCCTGAAGGGCCACAACTCTTCCCTCCTTCTTGCCACCCACAATGTGGCAAGTGGAAGGGCGTGTTTCAGCCCTGTTTGTGTTACAGCTCTTTCAGTCCCATCATTCAGTGGGTGGATCCTGAGTTCTTGTTCCATGTCCAGGAATAATGATGTACACAGACAACTGGAGGATACACAAGGCAAAGAGGAGTTTTATTGAGCCATAGAACAGCTCTCAAGAGACCCAAAATGGGTAGTTCCTTTCTGCAAGCAGGTCATCCAGATGAGTTTCCAGGTCTCAGCAGAGAGGAGACTCATAGTGGGTAGGTTCTTTTCACAGGAAGATAGTCCTGATGAGTGCAGCCCTATGCAGAGAGGAAACCTGGAGTGGGTAGCTCCTATCTGCAGGCAGGTTATCCTGACCAGTGTCCAGCTCAGCAGCAAGGAGACCTAGAATGGGCAGTTCCTTTCTACAGGCAGGTCATCCCAACAAGTGTCCAGCTTTCAGCAGAGAGGATACCCATAGTGGGCAGCTACTTTCTGCAGGTAGATAGACTGGACAAGGGCAACCATCAGCAGAGAGAAGACCTAGAGTAGGTAGCTCCTATCTGCAGGCAGGTCTTCCCATCAAGTGTCCAGTTCTCACTGGAGAGGAGTTCTGTAGTGGGTAGCTCCTTTTGACAGGCAGGTAGTTCTGATGTCTATATGGGTCTGGATGAGTCTGGGGTTTTTATTGGCTCAGAAGGGAGGAAGTGCATGCAGACTGGTGCATGGGCAGTCATGGGCAGGCCCAGAAAGAATAGCATAAGTTCTCATTCCAGGACACAGACTCCACCCAGAACTGGCAGCCTGGCCCCCAGGCTTCAGGCCACCAATGGCTTGAAAATGGGACTTCACCACAGACCTGTCCCTTTCTGCCCAGGGACCTGTCTGCCTCCCACTGCCATCAACATGCCATCCACAGTGCCCAGGCTGTTTGTGCTAAGGGGACTGTTTGGTGCTGCAGACCTGCACCAAGCCACCCTCAGCACCCCCGGCTTCCCTCCCACTCTTATCGGTGCCCAAAGTCCAGAGGGGCATGAGGGAGCAAGGCTCCTGCCCATTCCCAGCACCCACTGGATCTAGGGAGTGCAGTTCCCAGCAAGAACAGTGCAGAGGGTGAGTGCTCACCACATTTCCAAACAAGTTTTCACCGCCCACAGACCAGGAGATTCCTGGGCTGAAAAGTGCCACAAGTTTTCAGCATGGGTTTCAGCTGGTACTGGGTCAGCACACAGAAACTCACACAAGTCTGGGCAGCCATTTCTACTGGCACCTGGAATGCCTGGGAGACAGAGCCACCCATTCAACTGAAAGGGAGAGGGCTGAGACAGGGAGCCAGGCAATCTGACTCGGCAGGTACCACTCCCACAAAACAAGCAATCTGAAACACTCTGGATTGAGAGTTTCACAGCAAGTGAAACTGGATCCAGGACGGTCCAGCTTAGTGGGAGGAAGGGCATCCCCCACTACCGAGGCAGTCCGCCACTACTGAGGCAGTTCACACAGCAGCTGGGCAGAGCCTGTGGCAGCTCGGTAACATCTCTGCTGGCAGACTGTGACTAGACTACTCAGTGCAGGGCAGACATCCATGAAAAAAGGCAGCAGCACAACAGGAACTTATAAATAAAGCTGACCTATTATAAAGACACGTTCTATTATAAAGACACATGCACACATATGTTCATAGCAGCACTATTTACAATAGCAAAGGCCTGGAACCAACCCAAATGCCCATCGATGATAGACTGGACAAGGAAAATGTGGCACATGTACACCTTGGAATACTATGCAGCCATAAAAAACGATGAATTCGTGTACTTTATAGGGACATGGATGAATCTGGAAACCATCATTCTCAGCAAACTGGCACAAGAACAGAAAATCAAACACTGCATGTTCTCACTCATAGGCAGGTGTTGAACAATGAGAACACATGGACACAGGGAGGGTAGCATCACACACCGGGGTCTGTTGCAGGGGACCAAGGGAGGGACAGCGGGAGGGGGGTGGGGAGGTCAGGGAGGGATAACATAGGGAGAAATGCCAGATGTAGGTGACGGGGGGATGGAGGCAGCAAACCACATTGCCATGTGTGTACCTATGCAACAATCCTGCATGATCTGCACGTGTACCCCAGAACCGAAAATACAATCAAAAAAAGAAATTATTCCTTTTACTTATCTGTATACTCATTAACCAACTTCTCTTCATCCCACCCACTCCCCCTTCTCAGACTCTGGTAACCAAAATTCTATTCCATGAGATGTGATATTTGTCTTTCTGTGCTTGGCTTATTTTACTTTAACATAGTGACCTATAGTTCTAATCATGTTGTTGCAAATAACAGGATTTTATTCTTTTTTATGGCTAAATAGTATTTCATTTATAGACCATGTTTTCTCACCCCATTCATCCACTTATGCACACAGGTTTTCTATATCTTGGCTTTTGTGAATACTGCTGCAATAATCATAGGCACTTTGATAATAACCTTTGATAATACTGATTACTTTGGCTACAATAATGGGATTGCTGGATCATATGGTAGATCTATTTTCACTTTTTGAGTAACCTCTATATTGTTTTCCATAATGGGTATACTAATTTGCATTACCACCAGCAGTGTATAAAAGTTCTTTTTTCTTGCATCCTTGACAGCATTTGTTACTTTTTGTCATTTTGATAATAGTCATTCTAACTGGGATGAAATGATATCTCATTTTGGTTTTGATTCATATTTCCAGGATGATTAGTTATATTGAGTATATTTTTAATATACTTGTTGGCTGTTTGTACACCCTTTTTTTGAGATATGTCTATCGTGATCTTTTGCCCACTTTTTACTGGGATTATTTGTTTCTTTGCTGTTGAATTTGAGTTCCTCACATATTCTGGATATTAGTCCTTTGTCAGGTGAATAGTTTGCAAATATTTTCTCCTATTCTGCAGGTTGTCTTTTCACTTTTTTGATTGTTTCTTTTGCTGTGCAGAAGCTTTTTAGATTAATATAATCCAAATTCTCTGTATTTGTTTTGTTGTTCATGCTTTTGAAGTCTTAGACATAAAATATTTGCTTAGATCAATGCCATGGGGTGTTTCCCCTATGCTTTCTTCTAATGGTTATACACTTTAAGGTCTTAAATTGAAGTCTTTAATCTATCTTGAGTTTACTTTTTATTTTATTTCATTATGATTATTATTATTTTTGAGACAGAGTCTCACTCTGTCACCGAGGCTGGAGTGCAGTGGCACGATCTCAGCTCACTGCAACCTCTGCCTCCTGGGTTCAAGAAATTCTATTGCCTCAGCCTCCTGAGTAGCTGGGACTACAGGTATGTGCCACTATACGTGGCTAATTTTTTGTATTTTTAGTAGAGGCAGGGTTTCACCGTGTTAGCCAAGATGGTCTCCATCTCCTGATCTCATGATCTGCCTGCTTTGGGCTCCCAAAGTGCAGGGATTACAGGCGTGAGCGAGTTTATTTTTTTCTATGGTGAGACATAGGGTCTGATTTCATTCTTCTGCATATGGATATTCAGTGTTTCCAGAGCCATTTATGGAAGAGATGGTCTTTTCTCCTATTGTATGTTCTTGGCACCTTTGCTGAAAATAAGTTGGCTGTAATTAAATGGTACAATTAATTTCTACCTATTTATAATATGTGTATTTTTCCCCCATTTAGTTATTTTATTGCATTTTAGGTTTTGGGGTACATGTGAAGAACATGCAAGATTGTTGCATAGGTACATACGTGGCAGTGTGATTTGCTGCCTTCCTCCCCATCACCTACATCTGGCAT
>NW_016108286.1:72014-87175 GCF_001604975.1 Cebus imitator
GCTGCGCAGGGCAAAGCAGCGGCGCCGGCCGGCACATCCGCGCTGGCCGAAACAGCCGCGCTGGTGACCTGTGGAGCTCCTCTGCCTGGGAATTGCCCAGTCTGTGGGCAATAAAAATGTGGCATCCACTCACCCTCTGCGCTTTCACTGGGAGCTGCAATCCTGAGCTGTTCCTAAACGGCCATCTTGGATCCTCTCTTATATGTGTATTTTTGAGGCAGTGTCTTTCTTTGTCACTCAGGCTAAGGGAAGCGGAGTAATCACAGCTGAGTGCAGCGTTAACCTCCCAGGACCAAGCGATCCTCCCACTTCAGCCCTCAGAGTAGCTGGATGACAGGTGCATGCCACCAGACACAGGTTCCTTCTATGCCTAGTTTGTTGAGAGTTTCTACCATGAAGAGATGTTAAATTTCATCAAATGCTTTTTCTACATCTATAGAGATAATAATATGCTTTTTGTCCTTCATTGTGTTCATATGATGTATTATATTTACTGATTTGTATACGTTGAATCATCCTTGCATCTCTGTGATAAATCCCCCTTGATCATAGTGTATTATCTTTTCAGTGTGCCATTGGATTACATTTGCTAGCATGTTGTTGAGGATTTTTGTGCCCATGTTCATCAGTGATATTGACCTGCAATTTTCTCTTTTCTTTAATTAAATTAAATTTATTAACTAATGATTTTTAAAGAACTGGTGTCTCGGTTTTTACCCAAGCTGGTCTGGAACCCCTGGGCCCAACCATTCCTCCTGCCTCAGCCTTCCAAGTAGCTGGGACTACAGGTGCATGTCATTGCACCTGGCAGTGTTGTTTGTTGTTGATGTTGTCGCATAATTGCCCGGTTTTGGTATCAGGGCAATGCTGATACCAAATTGACCTCATAGGGAGAATTCTCTCCTCTTCAACTTTTTGGAATAGTTTGAGGAGAATCGGTGTTAGCTCTTTGAAAATGTGGTAGAATTTGACAGTGAAGTCATCTGGTCCTAGGCTTTTTTTTTTAATTTTTGGTGGGGGGAGACTTTTTATTACTGATTCAATCTTCTTTCTCATTACTGATCTGTTCAGATTTTCCATTTCTTCCTGATTCAATCTTGATGACTTTTATGTGTCCAAGAATTTATCAATTTCTTCCATTTCTTCTAGGTTTTCCAGTTTGTTAGCATATAGTTTTTTTTATAATAGTCTCTGATGATCTTTTGTATTTCTATGGTATCAATTGTAATGTCTTCTCTATTATTTCTGATTTTGTTTATTTGGGCCTTAACTCTTTTTCTCTTAGTTAGTCTAGTTAATGTTTTATCAATTTTCTTTATCTTTTCAAAGTACGAACACTTTTGTTAATCCTTTTTATTGTTATTTTAGTCTCTATTTCATCTAGTTCTGCTCTGAACTTTATTTCTTTACTTCTAATAATTTTGCATTTGTTTTGTTCTTGATTTTCTAGTTCTTGGAGGTGTACTGTTAGGCTGTTTATTTGAAATCTTTCTACTGTTTTGATGTAGGCATTTTTGCTGTAAACTTCCCTTCTATCACTGCTTTTGCTGCATACCATAGGTTTTTGTATGTTTTGTTTCCACTTTCATTTGTTTCAAGAAGCAAAAAGTTTCTTCTTAATTTCTTCATTGACCCAATGGTTGTTCAGGAGCATATTGTTTAATTTCCATGTATTTGTATAGTTTCCAAAGTTGCCTTGTTATTGATTTCTAGCTTGATTTCATTGTGATGTGAGAAGATACTTGATATGTTTTCTTTTTAAAACTTGTTGAAATTTGTTTTTTGGCCTAACATATGGTCTATCCTAGAATATTCAATGTGCTGATAAAAAGAATGTGCATTCTGCAGCTGTTGGAGGAAATGTCCTATAAAAGTCAATTAGGTCCATTTGGTCTACAGTGCAGACTAAGTCTGATGTTTCTTTGTTGATTTTCTGTGATCTTGGCTTTGAAAATCTACTAACTCTCAGTGAAAGAAACTCCATTATGATAAAAAGTAGAAAATAGATGCAGAAAACCAGAAATGATTCTGATTTGAAAACTGTCTTTGTCTTGATTTTTTTTAATGAAGGAACATGAAAGACACCTATGCTTCAGATATAATTGGCAGGACCTATGAAAATTATCTTTTACCCAAAAAGATCTGTAATTCTGATTGATTGTTCTTCATAATCATGTCTTGCCCTCTTAGTACCATTTAGATCAATTTGTCTGTTTTCTTTTCTTTTTATTGAGACAGTGTCTCACTCTGTCGCCCAGTGTACGGTCAAGCCCTACAGGGTTCTGTGAGCCCCTCTCTACCAGTGCAGAGATGAGAAACTGTGGAAATAAAGACACAAGACACAGAGACCGAGAGAAAAAGAGTTGGACCCAGAAGTCCATTGCCAACCAAAGCACAGAGTCCGGCAGTGGCCCGAGTGTCTGCACACTCTGACTTTCATTGAGTACAAAGCTGGGGGCAGGGTAGGTAGAGCAAGGCATTGGTGGTCAGTGATAGGGTCAAGTACATCATGTGTCATCAGGATGGGGGCCTAGAACTTTCAAGTAGCCAAGATGAGATAAGGAGCATAATGCATCAGCACTTTTTCCATATTTGTCAAGAAAGAACAAAGACATTATGATTTATGTTACTTTTACTGATTATGTCTTCTAAGAAAAAGAGGAACCAGGTGCAGAAGTGGAACATGAAAGTAGACGTGGAACGTGACCACTGAAGCACAGAATCACATAGAGACAATTAAGCCCCCGGATGTCTGTGGGCCTACCTGACAGCCGTCAGGCCTACCACAAGAGCTTGGGGGAACGGAGTTTTCTCCTAGCTCTGCTGGGGAAGGAGACATCTTGGATGTCTCCCTCCACAGCTGGCTAAACAGCGGGCACTTTCCCAGCACTGGCACTGCTGCATAGCCAAGGTGCCCTCCAGCAGCCCTTACACAGGTGTGACAGAGGACTTAAAGCATCTTGCCTTAGGGTCACTTCTTTCATAATGGCACCTTGGGTTCACATTTTGCAACCTTAGAGGCCTTAGTAAAAGATTATACTGAATATATATATATATTAATGATTACCTATGAATAACTAAGATCACCTATAAATAACTAAGATCACGTATGAATAACTAAGATCACCTGTCAATAACTAGGATTGCCTATGAATAATTACTATGGTTATATCTCTAGCTATTTTCTTCTTCATTATTTATATGGGAACAGGCTGAGGCTTCTGACTCCTGCCTCATCACTTAATGGGGTCTCCCACCCACAGCCCAGGTTGGAGTGCAGCGATGTGATCATAGTTCACTGCAGTCTACTTCTCCTGGGATCAAGGGATTTTCCTGCCTCAGCCTCCCCAAGTAGCTGGGACTATAGGTGCGGGACACCACACCTGTGTTTTTTATTTTTTATTTTTAGTAGAAATAAGGGCTCACTATGTTTCTCAGGCTAGTCTTAAACTCCTGAGTTCAAGCAATCCTCCTGCCTCATCTTCCCAAAGTGTTGAGATTATCCATGTGAACCACCAAGCCCAGCCTCTGTTTTCTTTTAAGATGTACATTCAACTCACATTTGCAAGTTTTCTTCTTCAGCCAGAAGAGGAACACTGACCCTTGCATCTGCCGCTTGGAGGTAATTTTTTTTTTTAAAGGAACTATGACCCCATTGAAATTCTTATTTAAACCAAGTTTACGAATCAATGTCTCATTAAATTATCAGGGCTATATTATGGGAAACTTTAGAAGATTTGAAGCTCCTCCAACACCAAACCAACTGAACATTACTCGGTGGCCTGAAAAGATCCTCACCTCTCTTCTGACTAGGCAATTTCTGCTTTCGTTGAAGATGATCATGGATCCTGCAAGGAAAACACAATTTCCTTAATGTCTTGACATTTCCTATTATCACCAAACCTCTAACTATAGTGGATCCCACTCAGGATAAATGTGATTTTAAGTTTATATCCTATTGTAGATTATTATGTAAAAAAACTACAGGTATTTGCTAATTGTATCTCCATTGTCTAGTCGATATACTTGGGAAAGGAAAAAAAGCATCACTTCTCTTGTTTTGAGAGTGTTGGCCTGCCTACCTCTGGCTCCCCTTGAGCAAGGGATGAAGTCATTTCCAGGGTTTGGCAAGTTAACTTCATGGGCAGGGCATGTGGCTATTTGCTCATGGGGTGTGACACTTCAGTAGGATCGAATTTAGTTGGAGCCTGGTGAGACCATTTCTATTTTATAAGGGGGTCTCTGTTGCAGATTCAGATTTAAGGAGAGTTTCTTCCACTGTGCAGGACATAACAGGGTAATTGGCTCTACCCCAGTTAGGGCTTCAGTTTTAAGAAGTGCTCAGCACACTGCCAGGTAGTGCTTCTCTCATGGTGAATATCTTTGGGCTTAGGCTGGGAGCCACTTACAGAAAAAGCTGGTGGGTAGGTGTTTGCCTGTCCATGTGGTCCAGAGGCTCCAGAAAGCAAATTTGGCATGGCAGAAAATTCTCATTGTAAGTCATGCCTTTGGAGCAGATGAGAGAAGAGAGGTAATAGCTTCCTTTAGTTTCTCTAGTGTCTGTTGCTCAAGTCCCCATTGGAAAGTAGACGACATAAGGGAGACCCCATAGATAGCACCCAGAAAATATTGGATGTGAGGAATGTCATGGTGCCAGAATCTAAAGATTCTTACCACATGTTGGGCTTCCTTAACAGATTTGGAAGGTTGGAGCTCTAGGAACTTTTTTTTTTTTTTTTAATCATACTGGGAATAGTTTGCCCATATGAGTTCTAAATGTAGCCCCCAAATTCAACAGTTGAAGAGGGGCCTTGTACATTATGCAGAAGCAGTCGCCCATACACTCACAGTGAGGTACTCACTCACAGCTGCAAGGGCCTGTGGGACAGCGTTATGGATGCATTCAGTGAAGAGGATGTCATTGATATGGTATGTTCCATGCCTTTCATGATCTGTCATGTGCCCACACTCTCACCTCATCCTCTGCATCCCCAATGTGTACCTTATGCCATAGTCACTGTGCTTCTCTAGGGAGCGATGAGTGCTCCTGAATAAATGCATGTACGCTTGTCTCTGCATATGCAAGGACCCTTATGACAAACACACCTATTCAGAGTCACGATTCCATGTCTGTGGGCGGTCTTCCTTGATGCATCCTTTGTTAGATTCCACTCCTTTGTTTGTTATTGTCTGGAGTCAGATGGATAAAGCTTCAGTTTCCCAGGTAACCAACTGTGGATCTGAGCTGAGTGACCCAGTGCTGATGAGAAAAATGTTGCCAAGGCAACAGAATCCATAGCCCTTTCCAGCACCGAGGCCCTCCTCCCTTTCCCTGCCTGCTTGGATCTCAGGTGAGAACAGGAATGTGTTATGGCTAAGAGCAAGGGGATAGATGTGTGGTAGAGGGTTCCAGGAGAGAGGTGGAATCTTGGGATCCCCTCAGAAGGGACCGGGGGAGGGTCCAGAATCACCAAGAGAGCCTGCTGCTGATGACAATGATGACTATGAAAATGCAGTTGTTCTAACATGTGGTTCTGTGAATTTCTCCAGCAGTACACAGGGCTACGAATATTTTCTGACTCTAAGATCCAGGGCTTAGACCATGGAAAATGATGTCTGTGTTGCCAAAGGGCAGTGAAGCCTGGCATCACTTGAGGATGGCAGCTGCAAGCCTCAAGGAGGCCCTGCTCACCTCAGCAATAACTCGTCAGTTACTCCACTCTGTGTGTATCTATTCTGGTCCTCTCCTCTTTCTGTGTTCCTTTGTGATGGTCAATTTATAAGAGGTTAAAATTGTCCTGGGGTTAAAGGAGAAAAAGAGGCAAGGACGTCCCAAGCCCCTTTTCCAGGGACTGATAAGACAGCGGGCAGAGGGGCAGCTGGAAGAGATGGTGTGCAGAGACCACAAATTTTCAGACCCGACAGGGGCTTTGGTGCATTTGCTTGCTAAGACTGATTTGATGTTCATTGTGAGTGTATAACCTCTGTACCTCTGTGAGGTGAGAAAATACTGGAGTTATGTCTAATCTGGTGTCATCTGATGCTATCATGTGAATGATCACTTTCAGCCTATTTTGCTGAAAATGATAAGTCTTTCAGATTTCCACCCCCACCTCCCTACTCCTTTCCAACACGGGTAAGAGTGGGTGTGGCTGTCGAGTCTTCACGGTGATATGAGAAGGGATCTATGACATCTTACATTGATTGCAGTGTTCTCGGTGGTTTGTGAGGGAAGGCTCACTCTTGTCTCTCAGGTCCTGCTGGTCATGCTGTTTTGCTCATCCATGTCTCTGGATGATGTAACTTGCATTTTTGTCTCTCTCATCTTGGTCAGGATCTGGTGCTCCCTGGCTGACTCGGCCTCAGCCCACCCCTGCTGGCATCTGCAGATCCCTCTGAATCTGGGCCTCATCTCCCTCCCACACATGGGCAGGGCTGTCCAAACCACAGCGTCAGCTGCAGGGTCACCTAGCCCCTATCTGGCTTATGCTTGTTTCATGGTAGCACTCTTGGCTCTTGAATCAGCCACTTCCACATTTCCCTCTCAGAGAATGTAGCCTCCTGTGGGAACCAAGATCAGCTCCAAAAACAGAAATTCCTGAACTCCAGCCATTTCTCCAACCAAGGAGCTCGCTATTTCATCCTGCAAAAGTAAATTTCCGAGTCCTAAATTTCTGTGAGGCAAAAATCTCTTTATTTGAAACTCCCTTCTACTTCTCTGACACACCTGTCACATGTAAGATAAGCCCATGGAAGAGAGACTGGGACGAGAGTCTCTTACCTCCATCTGATGCTGGCTCCGTGCCTTCTACTCCCCCATGACTAGAACAGAACATTCTTTTGTTTTCCTTTTCTTTCTTTCAGATACAAGGATTCCCACAGTAAACCGAGATCATAAAGGGAAGTCTTTAGGATTTGTACTTTCTCTTGTAGAATTCAAATTCCTTTGGAATGTTTGAAGGAGACTGACTGATAGATTTTTAAAAACACAAAATGGAAGGGATTACCAAATACAAGTCAATACACCATCAGTAGCAGGACAAGCTCTCTGTAAAACTAAACTTGGAGTTCAAAGGGAGTTGTATTAGTCAGGGTTCTCTAGAGAACGACAGAACTATATATATGGGAAGGACAATATATATATATATGGGAGTTTATTAAGTAGTATTAACTCACAGAATCACAAGGTCCCACAATAGGCCGTCTGCAAGCTGAGGAGCAAGGAAGCCAGTCCAAGTCCCAAAGCTGAAGACCATGGAGCGCGATATTTGAGGGCAGGAAGCACCCAGCATGGGAGAAAGATGCAGGCTGCAAGGATGAGCCAGTCTAGTCTCTTCACGTTTCTCTGCTTGCTTTATATCCTGGCCCTACTGGCAGCTGATTAGATGGTGCCCACCCAGATTGAGGGCGGATCTGCCTTTCCCAGCCTACTGACTCAAATGTTAATCTCCTTTGGCAACACCCTCACAGACACACTCAGGATCAGTACTTTGCGTCTTTCAAGCCAATCAAGTTGACACTCAGTTTTAACCATCACAGGAGTCATCATGCGTTAAAAGGGGCCTACAAGGTGCTGCATTAGCAGTTTGAATATGTGTGTCCAGAGAGTGTCACTCCTAAGCTATCTTTCCCCACCATTGGCTGGTAACTTCTGAGACTATTTGAGCGTGAGAGATAAACTATCCTGAAACTTGTGGTGTGTTCGTGGAGTTACAGGGGCAAGCTCGGGTATGTTCATGTCTGTATTAGTCCTGAAACTGTGGAGGCCTATGCGACCTTTTCACTAGCTAATATCTTCCTCTTTCTCCTTCAAATTTATTGCATATATGCCATGTAAAACATCAGTAAAATAACTTTATGATTAAGAAGAAAAACAAGGCCGGGCAAAAGGGAGAGAGGAGAGAAGGCAAGGAGGGAAATAAAAAGGAAGGAGGAGACTAGGCTGTGAGAAGGAGGGCGGTGTCAAATGTACTGAAGGCATCTGGACATACAGTATAAGAGGATGAAGATGTGATCCTAGGGTTAGGCAATATGAAGGCCATTGGTGCTTTTAATAAAGGTATTTTTTTTTAATAAAGGCATTTTTCTGTTGGGAGGTGAGCAGATAGAAGCTGCATTGAAATGGTTTGTAATGATAATGGTTATAGAACAAGGGAAGACACATTTGCTGCTTGGAGCATCAGGAAAATGTGTCAGTACCCTGGAGAAACATGGGATAAGGAACGGCTTTCTGTTTTGTTTCATTTTGTATAAAATGTAAGGATCTAGAAGAAATAGAAATGTGACAATTCAGAAAAAGGGATAATCACGACAAAAGCCTACTCCTTGAGAAGGCGGAGGGCATAGGATTGAGGTGAAGGGCCTGGACTCAAGCAGGATCCTGTCACTTCCTCGACCTGGGCAGCAGACATTACAAATGCAGGCCCACTGCTGTTGGGAAGCGGTGAGAATTCCTCTCCAATCGCTTTTGTTTTCTCAGGGGACTATCAGGGAATATCAAGAGAAAATGTGCTTGTGAGGGCTACTGTAGGAAGAGGAGAGAGAAGGTGCACTTGTGGAGGGTGCACATTGTTTGTCTAATTGGTGGAGGGGGTTGCCAGGAGAGTAAGGAGGAGGGAAAATGGAGAGATGCGTTTGAAGAGGTAGAGTTAATAGCTTGGAGTAAGCGGGGTAAGGAAGGTGAATGGTGAGGAACCGCGGTTGGGGTCAGTGGACAGGAGGCCTCTTTGAGGCTGAAGGCTGTGGATGCTAGGGCATTGAAGGGAGGGAGCTGTTAGGACTGGATCGGGTGCTGCCCATGATGAGAGTGCGGGATGCAAGAAATAGACTTCGTGAAGGCGCGTGGTCTTTCCTGAGGCCCAGGGCAGTACCGCGGGCGGAGGAGACTTAGGTAGGGAGAAGGAGACCCCCTGAAGACGGAGAGGCGCCGGCCGTCGCCTAGTCAGCCCCGGGGACGCTGAGGTTGCCGCGGAGGATCGGTGGTGTGAGGGCTGCGAGGAGGACAGGGCGTGTGCCACGTGAGAAGCCTGTTCCCGGCCTGCTAGGTGGGAGGAGAACGTCCATGGGATTGTCACAGATCTGGAACATGGGGCGGCTGGGGCAATCGCGACTCTCAGCCATCAACACCCAACAGTAGAGAAGGAAGCCTGCATCGGACCCTGAGAAGGAGACTGCCACGGACCTCCCCGGGCTCAGGTGCGCAAGCCCCAAGGCCGTCAATCCTAGGCCAGCTCCGCCTCCAGGGCTGCTTTTTCCGGTAGCGCAGGCACTTCCTGCTGGGTTGCTATAGCTCCGAGGGCGGGACTATGGGACGCTGCGGAGTATGGCAGGTTCGTCGGGGCTTCTCCGGCTGGTATTAGTCTGTTGTCCTGTCCTCATCTTCATGTCGCTTGGCTTCCTCAGACAATCTCTCTGGGCTCTTGGCCGAAAAGCAGCAGAAAGGATGAATTTTCTTTCGCGGTTGGTGGCACTTCGTCCTCTCGGCCTGCAGGTGGCAATGTAGCTCCGTGGATAGATCCCTGCTCACCTTTTCCCCCGCCTTTCTTGTTTGAAAAAAATGCTGCGAAACCTTTTTTGAGGAATAGAGATTGGTTTGTCAGTAGTTTAAACCTACCAAGTCCTGCTACTGGGGCTGCTTGTTTTTTAGGGGGTGAGGCGTGAGGGGTGGCGTCCCTTAAGAAGACTTAGAGCTGATGAATAAAACCGCTTTGCTTTTGAAATTGTCATTCCCCTTGAGATGCTGCCTAGGTTCCTGAGCAACTTGTATTTTGACTTCTCTGAATGGTCTTGTCATTCTCTGTCCCCAGGTTATACTGGGCTTTCTGGTCCTGGTTTTATGTTAATAAATGCACGCATTCTTTTATTATGGAAGTCACTCAACCTCACTATAGAAAATTTGGAGGACAAATAAAATGTAATGACGAAAGCCAATCCTATCCGTAGTACCATCACCCAGCAGTGACCAACTGATAATATTTGTTGTTTTCTTAGAGTTTTTTGATTCCTAAAGGTGCATTTTAAACATGAGTTCATAATCCATCGTTACTTCACCTTTTTTAAACTCCAATTTTTAGTGTGGGTTACCGTGTCCTAAAAATCATTTGAAAAATACTTGAAAATTTTTATTCATTTCTCGTTCTAAAACAATACATAGTCTAGACGAGTCGCAAAAATACTTAACAACTGAAATGGAAAGCAAAAATAACCCCTGACCCCCTATCTCATCGGTAAATGTGATCATGTAACCTTCCTAAGGACAGGAACTGTAATTGCTCTGCTTGGTTTTTTGCTCACCATTGCCTTTTTGGCAAACTGATAAGACTGTAGAGGAGTGTTCTCAACATATAGTATTGAATAAATGATCAAGTACCTTATTTTTAATGTTTATCTTTGTAAATACACTGTATATTTTCATGATATTTGGATGATACTGGATGAAACAACGTGGCTCCTCCCCCCTTCCATTTAGCACTTTATTGTGAGCATTAAATTATTACCATTTTGAAAAAAGTTTTGCTGGCTGTTTTACACTCTACCCAGTTTGTCTTTTATTTCATTCTTGTACTGGAGGCAGTACAGCATTCTGTAAACCAGTGTATAATCTTGTGTCTGATAAACCAGTGACCTGAACGCTGGTCCCATCTTTGAGGAACCTGGAGAACCTTGGCAATTTACTGCTTCTTCCTGTATCACAGTTTCCACGTGAGTAAAATGAAGGTTATAATAGCATCTGCTTCGTGAAGGATGGTGGTCACCATAAATAACACAACAGGTTCTTAGTTCCTGGCAATTGTAGATATGTAATTATTGTTGTTATTATCTCCAGTATTCACTATAATGTGTGTGTTAGGGTTTTCAATCCATGAGACTGAGTTAGATAAAGTCTACTCTTCCATTTTACATAGAGCTGACACCTTCCATTCAATTTCCCATTTCTGCCTTATAGTAGAAAACTCATAGTTTCTAGGGCCATTCAGTCAAGGAAATGTGTAGGAGGAAAGCACATTGATAGATTTCTTAAAGTTTATCCCTTCATTAAATGAAAAGAATATTTTTGCACACATATGTTTTTCACCATCTCCGATTATTTGTGGTACATATCCAAAAATAGATTTACTGGTTTGAAAGACATGAATGCTTTTAACTCTCTTGGTGCATATTGCAAGAAACATAACACCCATTTATATTGCTACTGACATTCTGTGAGAATTCTTGTTATTTTATACCCTAGCCAGCATTTACCAATGTTTTAAAGATAGTTATCTTACTGATTTTAAGTTATGTGTAAAGACACTGATCTTCTAGTCTGTCACATACATTACAAATCCTTTTCCTGGTTTTTGCTTTCTAAATGTGTTTGTACTTTTCAGATGCATAAATAATTTTATTTTTATGTAGTCCTCACAATCTTTTTTTGCATAACTTCACTCTGTTATGAATACAAGGCTGAAAAGGCTCCCTAACCACCTGTCTTGTTACTTATTTTTATCCCCATTCTTTGCGATTCCAGTTTCCTAAGTTACAATTGGCCTCCAACTACCTGGCAAAATCTGAAAGGATTTCCGACTAACTAAGAGGATGACTAAAATGGCTTCCAGATTTATATTACTTAAAACACCTTTTAGTAGAACCAGGAGGTGCCAGAACCTGGTGTGACACGGCCGATTGGGTCACCACAAATGAGTATTTAGGCTAACCTTGATGCCCTAGAGGTAGAAGAAAGTCTTTTAAGTGGTATATTGAAGTTTATACCTCTCACAGTTACTGGGGAACAGTCTAATCCTATTGACAGGGATGGAATGAATCTCTATTATAAATCACTTTAAAGAATTCTCAGTGTTGGGCATTAATACTAACATCACCATTGAAATCACCACCTTTTTTGTTAATAGCCCTAAGCCTGAAATATCAGCTGCTGTTCAGAAGCAGAAAATAGGCTGGCAGACCATACCCATCCATGAGTTACAACAATTAGTCCAGCATTTTGAGGATACACTGACAAGCAGAGACAAAACTACATGCAGAAACTTACAACACTACAACTTAACTTGAGGGAAGCAAAAGATCCTCCACAAGTACAACACAGAAAGGCAAGAATACTTACATATATTGGGGTGGGGGAGTGTCACTATGCCTACAATTTTATTGCTTTGACCTGGACACAAGTAGCCCAAAAAGTTGCTCGATTGGAAACAACATGACTCCCAAGGAAGGTGTCCTTAGTGTCTCCAATTATTTTTGGTTAATCAAGGAGAAATAACTCTACTAGTAAATGGTCATTGTATTAATCAGGGTTCTTCAGAGAACCAGAACAAATTTGTGTGTGTGTGTGTGTGTGTGTGTGTGTGTGTGTGTGTGTGTGTATTTTAAGGAAGTGATAAATGATTGTGAGGCTGGCAAGTCCAAAATTGCAGGTAGGCCAGCGGGCTGGAGACCCAGAGGTTGGCCTTTCAGCTTGTGTCTGAAAGCTGTCTGCTGGCAGAATTTCCTCTTCCTTGGGGAACATCAGTCTTTTTTCTATTAAGATCTTCATCTGATTGGATGAAACACACCACCTACATAGCGGAAGGTAATCTGCTTTATTCAGTCTACTGATTTAAATGGTTACTCTCATTTTTAAAATATCTTTATAAAAGCATCTAAAGTAGTGTTTCTATGGCCTAGCTAAGTTGACACAGAAAATTCACCATCACAGTCAACTATCTACATTTTATGGACATTGGAACCACAGTCTTTCACCAAGAATTCCTCCCAATTTCCTTCCAGCTTACCTTGAAGTAATAAAGGGATTTCAGTGGTGTGACTTACCAGTTGAATATATTCTTTCTCTTTACCCTTCTACCTATCTCTTTAGGTCACTTCACTTCCTTAATATGCCTTTCTCCTCAGTCTTTCCACCCAGTCCAACCTATTAGGATAGGATGTTTTGGCTCAACAGGAGCCATGATTAGGTACCTATCTGAAAGATTTTTTCTTGATCTCCCTGAATGGGATGACCAAATGTACCATCTTATGGTGGCTTCCCTTTTCTAGCTTGCACTCTGTTTCCAAATCTCTTACCCCTAGAATCACTTCAGTTTTCTGATTTTTTTTTTTTTTCAGTATCCCATATTTTCTGGTCCACATCATCTGTAGACATGGGGTAAATAAGTAATATTAAAGCCTTACAAGCCAACACTGACACCATGATTCTTCTGCCTAAATTGTCCCAATATCTCCTAAAACTGTGAGTATTGGAGGCAATACAGCCCACTGTTGCAGATTTCATAGCTAAAGCCTTACTCATTCCTTGAATTAGTCCCTGCAGCACCCCTATCTCTAGATAAGAAGTCCACATGAATGTGAGTAACTCTTGTGAATAAAGATTTAAGGGCTATAAATTATGTAATGTGCACATTTCCCTTGGGTCCCCAACCCAAATATTAGTCTAGCTTTTCTACCTCCAAATTGAACATAGTAGTGGATCTCTGTCTAGCCTTGTCTAGTATTCCCTTTATGTCACTCCCACTGTCTTTTTGCTTTCAAATAGAATAAACAACAACACGCTTGGACTGTGATGCTTCAAGGCTTCACTGAAGTCCCCTCATATTTCTCTCAGGTTTGTAAACTCATATATAAAGAAGGGAAAAGCATCAGAGAAGAAATAAGTGAAGGTGAAAAACTTTATTTTCCTTATTAATTGGTCGAACAGATAACAGTTTGTACAAAATAATAATAGCAGCAATATATCCAGTTATGCATGCCTATGTGTAAGCGTATATGCTTATGTGTACTTATGTATAATTAAAATGACTGATAGCAATTATAGAAGGGACCAGAGGAAAGAATTGGAATATTTTATTATTATATACTCAGACTACCCATGAGGCAGGACAGTATTATTTGAAAGTGGACTTGGATTAGTTGTAAATGCATATTGCAAACTCTCTGGCAACCAGTAAAAAAGCTACAAGAAAGAAGTATAACTGATATATTAGGAAAGGAGAGAAAATACAATCGTGCTCACTTAAAACCACAAAAGGTAGAAAAAGAGTGGAAGGCAAAAATCAGAACAAAGAACAAGAGCAATGAATAGAAAACAGTAGCAAATATGGTAGATGTTAATCTATCTATATCAATAATCCCTGTGAACATCAACCTTCCAAATATACCAATTAAAAGACAAAGATTGACAAAATGAATCAAGAAAGAAGATCCAAATATGTATTTTCTTAAGAAATTCACAATGAATATGACCCATACAGATTAAATTAAACAGATGGAGAATTATATGCCATGCTAACACTAATCAAAGGAAAAGAATAGTTGTGTTAATTTTAGAGAGTAGACTTCAATGCAAGGGAAGTTATCAGGAACAAAACGGGTATTCCAAATGATGAAGGGGTCAATTCTTCCAGAAGACATTATGTATGTTCCTTATCATGTATGTTCCTAACAAGAGCGAATCAATATATGTGAGGTAAAAGTCGATAGAATTGCAAGGAAAAATAGATGAATCCACCATTATAGTAAGAGACATCAACACATGTCTCTTACTTGCGACATCTATCACAATTGACACATTCAGCAGGCAGAAAACCAATAAATAGTTGAAGTCGGTAACACCATAAATCATCTGGGTGTGGTGGATATCTATAGACTACTTAATGCAACTTTAGCAGAATACACCTTTTTAAATTTTCGTGAAATATTCATCAAGCTAGACTCCATTATGAACCATAAAACATGCCTCAGCGAAAACAAAAAAATAGAAATCATATGAAGTATGCTGTTAGACCAAATGGAATTAGAAATTAGTAACAAAAAAGTTGGAAAATATTCAAGTAGTTGGAGAATAAACAACATAATTATAAATAACACATGTAACAGTGAAAAAGCATCAAAGAAATTTTAAAATATTTTCAACTAAATGAAAATATAATGTATTAAAATTTGTGGGATGCAGTGAAAGCAGTGCTCTGGGAAAATTTGTAGTTTTGAATGTATATATTAGAAAAGAAGAGGCTGGGCATGGGGGCTCATGCCTATAATCCCAGCACTTTGGGAGGCCGAGGCCAGTGGATCACGAGGTCAAGAGATCGAGACCATCCTGGTCAACATGGTGAAACCCCGTCTCTACTAATCATACAAAAAATTAGCCGAACATGGTGGCACACGCCTGT
>NW_016108286.1:87430-89129 GCF_001604975.1 Cebus imitator
AAAGATCTAAAATCTATAATCTAAGCTTTCACTGTAGGAAACTCGAAAAAGAAGAGCAGATCTGGATCCAAGATGGCCGTTTAGGAACAGCTCAGGATTGCAGCTCCCAGTGAAAGCACAGAGGGTGAGTGGACACCACATTTCCAGACGGATTTTTATTGCCCACAGACCAGGAGATTCCCAGGCGGAGGAGCCCCACGGGTCGCCAGCGCGACTGTTTTGGCCAGCACGGCTGTTTCGGTCCCGTCCCGGCGCGGCAGTTCTCTGTACAAAATACACTGGTCCGGGTGCCCTTTTAGCTGGTGATTGGCACCCTGCGAAGGCACAGTCACCCATTCATCTGACTAAAAAGACGTCTGAAACAGGAAGCCAGGCCAGGAGATTCCTGGGCAAAAACAAACAAAAAAATAGCCGCACAAATCTCAGCGCTGCTGTTTCAGCCGGCGCAGTGAGTCGCCGCAGGAGAAATCACATAGAACCCGGCGCCTTTTCAACAGGCCACTGGAACATCTGAGAGAGAGTCGACTGTTCAACTAAAAACAAAAGGCTCTGAGGCAGGGAGCCAGGTGATCAGGATCGGCTGGTCCCATCCCCACAAAAGAACAGCAATCAGAAGCTCTTTGGATTGAGAGTTTCACAGCAAGCTCAGCTGAACCCAGGACGGTCCAGCTCTGTGGGGGAGGGGCGTCCGCCATTGCCAAGGCAGCCCGCCGTTACAAAGGCAACCTGCCATTACAGCGAGACTCCACCATTACAGAGGCGGGCCACCAATGCTGAGACAGTTCTAAGTACACCCATATAAACAGGACTGCAGGGAAGTTCACACAACAGCTGGGCGAAGCCCACAGCAGCTCAACAAAACCTCTGCAGGCAGATAGTGACTAGGCTGCGCAGGGCAGGCCTGAAAAAAAAAGGCAGCAGCACAATGGAAACTCATAAATAAAGCCCTAACTCCCTGGGAAAGAGCACCTGGGGGGAAAAAAAAAGGTGTTGCAGCAGACCTAAACGTACCAGCCCAGAAGCCCTGAATGAAAAACGGAGCTCACAACTTAGCACTTGAGCTCATGTAAAGGACAGACTGTCTCCTCAAGCAGCTCTCTGACCCCTGTATAACCAAAGAGTCACCTCATAAAGGAGAGATCACATTGACATTTAGCGGGTATCCTTCTGGGACAAAGATAGCAGAAAAAGAAACTGGTAGCAACCGTAACTGTTCTGCAGCTACTGCAGGTGATCCCCAGGCAATGAGGGCCTGGAGTGGACCTGAGAAGCCCTACAGAAGAGGGGCCAGACTCTTAGAAGGAAAACTAAGAAACAGAAATAACTTCATTATCAACAAATTGGACATCCACTCACAGACCCAATCTGAAAGTCAGCAACTACAAAGACGACAGGTGGATAAATCCACAAAGATGGGAAGAAACCAGTGCAAAAAGGATGAAAACACCTGAAACCAGAACACCTCTCCTCCTACAAGGGTTCTCAACTCCTCACTAGCAAGGGATCAAGACTGGTTGGAGAACGAGTGTGATCACATGACAGAATCAGACTTCAGAAGGTGGGTAATAAGGAACTTCCATGTGCTAAAAGAACATGTTCTAACCCAATGCAAAGAAACTAAGCACGTTGAAAAAAGATTTGACGAAATGCTAATGAGAATGGGCAAATTAGAGAGGAATATAAGTAAATTGATGGAGCT